>NC_086165.1:2785416-3057853 GCF_035149785.1 Candoia aspera
TTTACTTAACGCTATTTACTTACTTTACGCTATTTACTTAGCGTAAATTAAGTAAGTAACGTAAGATAAGTAAATAGCGTAAAGAAAGTAAATAGCGTAAAGTAACGTAAGTTAAGTAAATAGCGTAAAGTAAGTAAATAGCGTAAGTTAAGTAAGTAACGTAAGTTAAGTAAATAGCATAAAGTAAGTAAGTAAGGTAAGGTAAGTAAGTAAGGTAAGGTAAGTAAATAGCGTAAAGTAAGTAAATAGCGTAAGTTAAGTAACGTGTTATGTAAATATCTTAAAGTAAGTAAGTAACGTAAGATAAGTAAGTAACTTAAGGTAAGTAAATAGCGTAAAGTAAGTAACGTAAGTTAAGTAAATAGCGTAAAGTAAGTAAATAGCGTTATGTAAGTAAGTAACGGCAACAATTCAGGCTCGCCCTCGTCCCCGTAGAAAGGCACGCTCTCCATCTCGCTGTCAGCCACTGCAGCTTTCATCTTTCTCTGTAGCGAGGCGGACTTCGCAGTCGACTTTCCCTGCCGGTCCTCGCCCTTTCCCCTCGGGCACGCCGCCGCGCGGTGCCCCTCTTTGCCGCAGCACAGGCACGGCCCCTTCGCGTAGCGGCGCTCCTTCTCCTCTTCCCACGAACGTTGTCCGGGCCTCCCTGCGGTGTCCGAAGGGTGGGTGGGTTTCCCGTCTCGCCCCGACTTCGCCGCCCGTCTCTGCGCGAACACCTCGTGGGCATGCTCAGCCTTTCCCGCCAGCTGGATCCACCCGTACAGGCTGTCAGGGTCAGCTCAGGGGCGGGCGGCGGCGCGAGTTCCACCCTGGGAGCCCGGGGTCGTGACCGTGGTCTCTGGCGCGGTTTTCATGCCGGCAGCATCGCCCTCCCACCCCGAACGCGCCTCCTCCTGGATCGCCGAGAGCTCTCCCACAGGGGCTCTATCGGGTCGCCGCATAGTGGAGTCGGGCTCTCCCTCGCTCGACTCATCGCTTTCCACGAATAGCACGTCTGGCAAAAGCGCGCGAAAATACAAACTAAATCCCCTTGCTTGAGAAGCAACCCCTCCCTCGCCCGGCCAAGGCAACCGCCCCTTCCCAGGTGCTAGAAACCGTTAGCCTGCGCCTGGGAAAGCAACCTTGACTCCATGACCTAACCCAAACACATTCCAATACAGCAGCCAAGAGATAACACCTCAGTAGAGTGGAATTAGCAACCCGGTCTTGAGAGTAACCCCCTCCAAGGAAATGGCATGCGAGGCGTTACAATGTACCAGGCACTTTGAAACGGTGAACATGACATTACTTACTTTACGCTATTTACTTACTTTACGCTATTTACTTAGCATAAAGTAAGTAACTTAAGACAAGTAAATAGCGTAAAGTAAGTAAATAGCGTAAAGTAAGTAACGCAAGTTAAGAAAATAGCGTAAAGTAACTAAATAGCGTAAGTTAAGTAATGTAAGTTAAGTAAAGAGCATAAAGTAAGTAAGTAACGTAAGATAAGTAAGTAACGTAAGTTAAGTAAATAGCGTAAACTAAGTAACGTAAGATATTAGCTTACGTTACTGACTTACTTAACGCTATTTACTTACTTTACGCTATTTACTTAGCGTAAATTAAGTAACATAAGATAAGTAAATAGCGTAAAGTCAGTAAATAGCGTAAAGTAACGTAAGTTAAGTAAATAGCGTAAAGTAAGTAAATAGCGTAAGTTAAGTAAGTAACGTAAGTTAAGTAAATAGCCTAAAGTAAGTAAGTAAGGTAAGATAAGGAAGTAAGGTAAGTTAAGTAAATAGCGTAAAGTAACTAAATAGCGTAAGTTAAGTAAGTAATGTAAGTTAAATAGCATAAAGTAAGTAAGTAACGTAAGATAAGTAAGTAACGTAAGTTAAGTAAATAGCGTAAAGTAAGTAACGTAAGATATTAGCTTACGTTACGGACTTACTTAACGCTATTTACTTACTTTACGCTATTTACTTAGCGTAAATTAAGTAAGTAACGTAAGATAAGTAAATAGCGTAAAGAAAGTAAATAGCGTAAAGTAACGTAAGTTAAGTAAATAGCGTAAAGTAAGTAAATAGCGTAAGTTAAGTAAGTCACGTAAGTTAAGTAAATAGCATAAAGTATGTAAGTAAGGTAAGGTAAGTAAGTAAGGTAAGGTAAGTAAATAGCGTAAAGTAAGTAAATAGCGTAAGTTAAGTAACGTGTTATGTAAATATCTTAAAGTAAGTAAGTAACGTAAGATAAGTAAGTAACTTAAGGTAAGTAAATAGCGTAAAGTAAGTAACGTAAGTTAAGTAAATAGCGTAAAGTAAGTAAATAGCGTTATGTAAGTAAGTAACGGCAACAATTCAGGCTCGCCCTCGTCCCCGTAGAAAGGCACGCTCTCCATCTCGCTGTCAGCCACTGCAGCTTTCATCTTTCTCTGTAGCGAGGCGGACTTCGCAGTCGACTTTCCCTGCCGGTCCTCGCCCTTTCCCCTCGGGCACGCCGCCGCGCGGTGCCCCTCTTTGCCGCAGCACAGGCACGGCCCCTTCGCGTAGCGGCGCTCCTTCTCCTCTTCCCACGAACGTTGTCCGGGCCTCCCTGCGGTGTCCGAAGGGTGGGTGGGTTTCCCGTCTCGCCCCGACTTCGCCGCCCGTCTCTGCGCGAACACCTCGTGGGCATGCTCAGCCTTTCCCGCCAGCTGGATCCACCCGTACAGGCTGTCAGGGTCAGCTCAGGGGCGGGCGGCGGCGCGAGTTCCACCCTGGGAGCCCGGGGTCGTGACCGTGGTCTCTGGCGCGGTTTTCATGCCGGCAGCATCGCCCTCCCACCCCGAACGCGCCTCCTCCTGGATGGCCGAGAGCTCTCCCACAGGGGCTCTATCGGGTCGCCGCATGGTGGAGTCGGGCTCTCCCTCGCTCGACTCATCGCTTTCCACGAATAGCACGTCTGGCAAAAGCGCGCGAAAATACAAACTAAATCCCCTTGCTTGAGAAGCAACCCCTCCCTCGCCCGGCCAAGGCAACCGCCCCTTCCCAGGTGCTAGAAACCGTTAGCCTGCGCCTGGGAAAGCAACCTTGACTCCATGACCTAACCCAAACACATTCCAATACAGCAGCCAAGAGATAACACCTCAGTAGAGTGGAATTAGCAACCCGGTCTTGAGAGTAACCCCCTCCAAGGAAATGGCATGCGAGGCGTTACAATGTACCAGGCACTTTGAAACGGTGAACATGACATTACTTACTTTACGCTATTTACTTACTTTACGCTATTTACTTAGCATAAAGTAAGTAACTTAAGACAAGTAAATAGCGTAAAGTAAGTAAATAGCGTAAAGTAAGTAACGCAAGTTAAGAAAATAGCGTAAAGTAACTAAATAGCGTAAGTTAAGTAATGTAAGTTAAGTAAAGAGCATAAAGTAAGTAAGTAACGTAAGATAAGTAAGTAACGTAAGTTAAGTAAATAGCGTAAACTAAGTAACGTAAGATATTAGCTTACGTTACTGACTTACTTAACGCTATTTACTTACTTTACGCTATTTACTTAGCGTAAATTAAGTAACATAAGATAAGTAAATAGCGTAAAGTCAGTAAATAGCGTAAAGTAACGTAAGTTAAGTAAATAGCGTAAAGTAAGTAAATAGCGTAAGTTAAGTAAGTAACGTAAGTTAAGTAAATAGCCTAAAGTAAGTAAGTAAGGTAAGATAAGGAAGTAAGGTAAGTTAAGTAAATAGCGTAAAGTAACTAAATAGCGTAAGTTAAGTAAGTAATGTAAGTTAAATAGCATAAAGTAAGTAAGTAACGTAAGATAAGTAAGTAACGTAAGTTAAGTAAATAGCGTAAAGTAAGTAACGTAAGATATTAGCTTACGTTACGGACTTACTTAACGCTATTTACTTACTTTACGCTATTTACTTAGCGTAAATTAAGTAAGTAACGTAAGATAAGTAAATAGCGTAAAGAAAGTAAATAGCGTAAAGTAACGTAAGTTAAGTAAATAGCGTAAAGTAAGTAAATAGCGTAAGTTAAGTAAGTAACGTAAGTTAAGTAAATAGCATAAAGTAAGTAAGTAAGGTAAGGTAAGTAAGTAAGGTAAGGTAAGTAAATAGCGTAAAGTAAGTAAATAGCGTAAGTTAAGTAACGTGTTATGTAAATATCTTAAAGTAAGTAAGTAACGTAAGATAAGTAAGTAACTTAAGGTAAGTAAATAGCGTAAAGTAAGTAACGTAAGTTAAGTAAATAGCGTAAAGTAAGTAAATAGCGTTATGTAAGTAAGTAACGGCAACAATTCAGGCTCGCCCTCGTCCCCGTAGAAAGGCACGCTCTCCATCTCGCTGTCAGCCACTGCAGCTTTCATCTTTCTCTGTAGCGAGGCGGACTTCGCAGTCGACTTTCCCTGCCGGTCCTCGCCCTTTCCCCTCGGGCACGCCGCCGCGCGGTGCCCCTCTTTGCCGCAGCACAGGCACGGCCCCTTCGCGTAGCGGCGCTCCTTCTCCTCTTCCCACGAACGTTGTCCGGGCCTCCCTGCGGTGTCCGAAGGGTGGGTGGGTTTCCCGTCTCGCCCCGACTTCGCCGCCCGTCTCTGCGCGAACACCTCGTGGGCATGCTCAGCCTTTCCCGCCAGCTGGATCCACCCGTACAGGCTGTCAGGGTCAGCTCAGGGGCGGGCGGCGGCGCGAGTTCCACCCTGGGAGCCCGGGGTCGTGACCGTGGTCTCTGGCGCGGTTTTCATGCCGGCAGCATCGCCCTCCCACCCCGAACGCGCCTCCTCCTGGATCGCCGAGAGCTCTCCCACAGGGGCTCTATCGGGTCGCCGCATGGTGGAGTCGGGCTCTCCCTCGCTCGACTCATCGCTTTCCACGAATAGCACGTCTGGCAAAAGCGCGCGAAAATACAAACTAAATCCCCTTGCTTGAGAAGCAACCCCTCCCTCGCCCGGCCAAGGCAACCGCCCCTTCCCAGGTGCTAGAAACCGTTAGCCTGCGCCTGGGAAAGCAACCTTGACTCCATGACCTAACCCAAACACATTCCAATACAGCAGCCAAGAGATAACACCTCAGTAGAGTGGAATTAGCAACCCGGTCTTGAGAGTAACCCCCTCCAAGGAAATGGCATGCGAGGCGTTACAATGTACCAGGCACTTTGAAACGGTGAACATGACATTACTTACTTTACGCTATTTACTTACTTTACGCTATTTACTTAGCATAAAGTAAGTAACTTAAGACAAGTAAATAGCGTAAAGTAAGTAAATAGCGTAAAGTAAGTAACGCAAGTTAAGAAAATAGCGTAAAGTAACTAAATAGCGTAAGTTAAGTAATGTAAGTTAAGTAAAGAGCATAAAGTAAGTAAGTAACGTAAGATAAGTAAGTAACGTAAGTTAAGTAAATAGCGTAAACTAAGTAACGTAAGATATTAGCTTACGTTACTGACTTACTTAACGCTATTTACTTACTTTACGCTATTTACTTAGCGTAAAATAAGTAACGTAAGATAAGTAAATAGCGTAAAGTCAGTAAATAGCGTAAAGTAACGTAAGTTAAGTAAATAGCGTAAAGTAAGTAAATAGCGTAAGTTAAGTAAGTAACGTAAGTTAAGTAAATAGCATAAAGTAAGTAAGTAAGGTAAGATAAGGAAGTAAGGTAAGTTAAGTAAATAGCGTAAAGTAACTAAATAGCGTAAGTTAAGTAAGTAATGTAAGTTAAATAGCATAAAGTAAGTAAGTAACGTAAGATAAGTAAGTAACGTAAGTTAAGTAAATAGCGTAAAGTAAGTAACGTAAGATATTAGCTTACGTTACGGACTTACTTAACGCTATTTACTTACTTTACGCTATTTACTTAGCGTAAATTAAGTAAGTAATGTAAGATAAGTAAATAGCGTAAAGAAAGTAAATAGCGTAAAGTAACGTAAGTTAAGTAAATAGCGTAAAGTAAGTAAATAGCGTAAGTTAAGTAAGTAACGTAAGTTAAGTAAATAGCATAAAGTAAGTAAGTAAGGTAAGGTAAGTAAGTAAGGTAAGGTAAGTAAATAGCGTAAAGTAAGTAAATAGCGTAAGTTAAGTAACGTGTTATGTAAATATCTTAAAGTAAGTAAGTAACGTAAGATAAGTAAGTAACTTAAGGTAAGTAAATAGCGTAAAGTAAGTAACGTAAGTTAAGTAAATAGCGTAAAGTAAGTAAATAGCGTTATGTAAGTAAGTAACGGCAACAATTCAGGCTCGCCCTCGTCCCCGTAGAAAGGCACGCTCTCCATCTCGCTGTCAGCCACTGCAGCTTTCATCTTTCTCTGTAGCGAGGCGGACTTCGCAGTCGACTTTCCCTGCCGGTCCTCGCCCTTTCCCCTCGGGCACGCCGCCGCGCGGTGCCCCTCTTTGCCGCAGCACAGGCACGGCCCCTTCGCGTAGCGGCGCTCCTTCTCCTCTTCCCACGAACGTTGTCCGGGCCTCCCTGCGGTGTCCGAAGGGTGGGTGGGTTTCCCGTCTCGCCCCGACTTCGCCGCCCGTCTCTGCGCGAACACCTCGTGGGCATGCTCAGCCTTTCCCGCCAGCTGGATCCACCCGTACAGGCTGTCAGGGTCAGCTCAGGGGCGGGCGGCGGCGCGAGTTCCACCCTGGGAGCCCGGGGTCGTGACCGTGGTCTCTGGCGCGGTTTTCATGCCGGCAGCATCGCCCTCCCACCCCGAACGCGCCTCCTCCTGGATCGCCGAGAGCTCTCCCACAGGGGCTCTATCGGGTCGCCGCATGGTGGAGTCGGGCTCTCCCTCGCTCGACTCATCGCTTTCCACGAATAGCACGTCTGGCAAAAGCGCGCGAAAATACAAACTAAATCCCCTTGCTTGAGAAGCAACCCCTCCCTCGCCCGGCCAAGGCAACCGCCCCTTCCCAGGTGCTAGAAACCGTTAGCCTGCGCCTGGGAAAGCAACCTTGACTCCATGACCTAACCCAAACACATTCCAATACAGCAGCCAAGAGATAACACCTCAGTAGAGTGGAATTAGCAACCCGGTCTTGAGAGTAACCCCCTCCAAGGAAATGGCATGCGAGGCGTTACAATGTACCAGGCACTTTGAAACGGTGAACATGACATTACTTACTTTACGCTATTTACTTACTTTACGCTATTTACTTAGCATAAAGTAAGTAACTTAAGACAAGTAAATAGCGTAAAGTAAGTAAATAGCGTAAAGTAAGTAACGCAAGTTAAGAAAATAGCGTAAAGTAACTAAATAGCGTAAGTTAAGTAATGTAAGTTAAGTAAAGAGCATAAAGTAAGTAAGTAACGTAAGATAAGTAAGTAACGTAAGTTAAGTAAATAGCGTAAACTAAGTAACGTAAGATATTAGCTTACGTTACTGACTTACTTAACGCTATTTACTTACTTTACGCTATTTACTTAGCGTAAATTAAGTAACATAAGATAAGTAAATAGCGTAAAGTCAGTAAATAGCGTAAAGTAACGTAAGTTAAGTAAATAGCGTAAAGTAAGTAAATAGCGTAAGTTAAGTAAGTAACGTAAGTTAAGTAAATAGCCTAAAGTAAGTAAGTAAGGTAAGATAAGGAAGTAAGGTAAGTTAAGTAAATAGCGTAAAGTAACTAAATAGCGTAAGTTAAGTAAGTAATGTAAGTTAAATAGCATAAAGTAAGTAAGTAACGTAAGATAAGTAAGTAACGTAAGTTAAGTAAATAGCGTAAAGTAAGTAACGTAAGATATTAGCTTACGTTACGGACTTACTTAACGCTATTTACTTACTTTACGCTATTTACTTAGCGTAAATTAAGTAAGTAACGTAAGATAAGTAAATAGCGTAAAGAAAGTAAATAGCGTAAAGTAACGTAAGTTAAGTAAATAGCGTAAAGTAAGTAAATAGCGTAAGTTAAGTAAGTCACGTAAGTTAAGTAAATAGCATAAAGTATGTAAGTAAGGTAAGGTAAGTAAGTAAGGTAAGGTAAGTAAATAGCGTAAAGTAAGTAAATAGCGTAAGTTAAGTAACGTGTTATGTAAATATCTTAAAGTAAGTAAGTAACGTAAGATAAGTAAGTAACTTAAGGTAAGTAAATAGCGTAAAGTAAGTAACGTAAGTTAAGTAAATAGCGTAAAGTAAGTAAATAGCGTTATGTAAGTAAGTAACGGCAACAATTCAGGCTCGCCCTCGTCCCCGTAGAAAGGCACGCTCTCCATCTCGCTGTCAGCCACTGCAGCTTTCATCTTTCTCTGTAGCGAGGCGGACTTCGCAGTCGACTTTCCCTGCCGGTCCTCGCCCTTTCCCCTCGGGCACGCCGCCGCGCGGTGCCCCTCTTTGCCGCAGCACAGGCACGGCCCCTTCGCGTAGCGGCGCTCCTTCTCCTCTTCCCACGAACGTTGTCCGGGCCTCCCTGCGGTGTCCGAAGGGTGGGTGGGTTTCCCGTCTCGCCCCGACTTCGCCGCCCGTCTCTGCGCGAACACCTCGTGGGCATGCTCAGCCTTTCCCGCCAGCTGGATCCACCCGTACAGGCTGTCAGGGTCAGCTCAGGGGCGGGTGGCGGCGCGAGTTCCACCCTGGGAGCCCGGGGTCGTGACCGTGGTCTCTGGCGCGGTTTTCATGCCGGCAGCATCGCCCTCCCACCCCGAACGCGCCTCCTCCTGGATCGCCGAGAGCTCTCCCACAGGGGCTCTATCGGGTCGCCGCATGGTGGAGTCGGGCTCTCCCTCGCTCGACTCATCGCTTTCCACGAATAGCACGTCTGGCAAAAGCGCGCGAAAATACAAACTAAATCCCCTTGCTTGAGAAGCAACCCCTCCCTCGCCCGGCCAAGGCAACCGCCCCTTCCCAGGTGCTAGAAACCGTTAGCCTGCGCCTGGGAAAGCAACCTTGACTCCATGACCTAACCCAAACACATTCCAATACAGCAGCCAAGAGATAACACCTCAGTAGAGTGGAATTAGCAACCCGGTCTTGAGAGTAACCCCCTCCAAGGAAATGGCATGCGAGGCGTTACAATGTACCAGGCACTTTGAAACGGTGAACATGACATTACTTACTTTACGCTATTTACTTACTTTACGCTATTTACTTAGCATAAAGTAAGTAACTTAAGACAAGTAAATAGCGTAAAGTAAGTAAATAGCGTAAAGTAAGTAACGCAAGTTAAGAAAATAGCGTAAAGTAACTAAATAGCGTAAGTTAAGTAATGTAAGTTAAGTAAAGAGCATAAAGTAAGTAAGTAACTTAAGATAAGTAAGTAACGTAAGTTAAGTAAATAGCGTAAACTAAGTAACGTAAGATATTAGCTTACGTTACTGACTTACTTAACGCTATTTACTTACTTTACGCTATTTACTTAGCGTAAAATAAGTAACGTAAGATAAGTAAATAGCGTAAAGTCAGTAAATAGCGTAAAGTAACGTAAGTTAAGTAAATAGCGTAAAGTAAGTAAATAGCGTAAGTTAAGTAAGTAACGTAAGTTAAGTAAATAGCCTAAAGTAAGTAAGTAAGGTAAGATAAGGAAGTAAGGTAAGTTAAGTAAATAGCGTAAAGTAACTAAATAGCGTAAGTTAAGTAAGTAACGTAAGTTAAATAGCATAAAGTAAGTAAGTAACGTAAGATAAGTAAGTAACGTAAGTTAAGTAAATAGCGTAAAGTAAGTAACGTAAGATATTAGCTTACGTTACGGACTTACTTAACGCTATTTACTTACTTTACGCTATTTACTTAGCGTAAATTAAGTAAGTAACGTAAGATAAGTAAATAGCGTAAAGAAAGTAAATAGCGTAAAGTAACGTAAGTTAAGTAAATAGCGTAAAGTAAGTAAATAGCGTAAGTTAAGTAAGTAACGTAAGTTAAGTAAATAGCATAAAGTAAGTAAGTAAGGTAAGGTAAGTAAGTAAGGTAAGGTAAGTAAATAGCGTAAAGTAAGTAAATAGCGTAAGTTAAGTAACGTGTTATGTAAATATCTTAAAGTAAGTAAGTAACGTAAGATAAGTAAGTAACTTAAGGTAAGTAAATAGCGTAAAGTAAGTAACGTAAGTTAAGTAAATAGCGTAAAGTAAGTAAATAGCGTTATGTAAGTAAGTAACGGCAACAATTCAGGCTCGCCCTCGTCCCCGTAGAAAGGCACGCTCTCCATCTCGCTGTCAGCCACTGCAGCTTTCATCTTTCTCTGTAGCGAGGCGGACTTCGCAGTCGACTTTCCCTGCCGGTCCTCGCCCTTTCCCCTCGGGCACGCCGCCGCGCGGTGCCCCTCTTTGCCGCAGCACAGGCACGGCCCCTTCGCGTAGCGGCGCTCCTTCTCCTCTTCCCACGAACGTTGTCCGGGCCTCCCTGCGGTGTCCGAAGGGTGGGTGGGTTTCCCGTCTCGCCCCGACTTCGCCGCCCGTCTCTGCGCGAACACCTCGTGGGCATGCTCAGCCTTTCCCGCCAGCTGGATCCACCCGTACAGGCTGTCAGGGTCAGCTCAGGGGCGGGCGGCGGCGCGAGTTCCACCCTGGGAGCCCGGGGTCGTGACCGTGGTCTCTGGCGCGGTTTTCATGCCGGCAGCATCGCCCTCCCACCCCGAACGCGCCTCCTCCTGGATCGCCGAGAGCTCTCCCACAGGGGCTCTATCGGGTCGCCGCATGGTGGAGTCGGGCTCTCCCTCGCTCGACTCATCGCTTTCCACGAATAGCACGTCTGGCAAAAGCGCGCGAAAATACAAACTAAATCCCCTTGCTTGAGAAGCAACCCCTCCCTCGCCCGGCCAAGGCAACCGCCCCTTCCCAGGTGCTAGAAACCGTTAGCCTGCGCCTGGGAAAGCAACCTTGACTCCATGACCTAACCCAAACACATTCCAATACAGCAGCCAAGAGATAACACCTCAGTAGAGTGGAATTAGCAACCCGGTCTTGAGAGTAACCCCCTCCAAGGAAATGGCATGCGAGGCGTTACAATGTACCAGGCACTTTGAAACGGTGAACATGACATTACTTACTTTACGCTATTTACTTACTTTACGCTATTTACTTAGCATAAAGTAAGTAACTTAAGACAAGTAAATAGCGTAAAGTAAGTAAATAGCGTAAAGTAAGTAACGCAAGTTAAGAAAATAGCGTAAAGTAACTAAATAGCGTAAGTTAAGTAATGTAAGTTAAGTAAAGAGCATAAAGTAAGTAAGTAACGTAAGATAAGTAAGTAACGTAAGTTAAGTAAATAGCGTAAACTAAGTAACGTAAGATATTAGCTTACGTTACTGACTTACTTAACGCTATTTACTTACTTTACGCTATTTACTTAGCGTAAATTAAGTAACATAAGATAAGTAAATAGCGTAAAGTCAGTAAATAGCGTAAAGTAACGTAAGTTAAGTAAATAGCGTAAAGTAAGTAAATAGCGTAAGTTAAGTAAGTAACGTAAGTTAAGTAAATAGCCTAAAGTAAGTAAGTAAGGTAAGATAAGGAAGTAAGGTAAGTTAAGTAAATAGCGTAAAGTAACTAAATAGCGTAAGTTAAGTAAGTAATGTAAGTTAAATAGCATAAAGTAAGTAAGTAACGTAAGATAAGTAAGTAACGTAAGTTAAGTAAATAGCGTAAAGTAAGTAACGTAAGATATTAGCTTACGTTACGGACTTACTTAACGCTATTTACTTACTTTACGCTATTTACTTAGCGTAAATTAAGTAAGTAACGTAAGATAAGTAAATAGCGTAAAGAAAGTAAATAGCGTAAAGTAACGTAAGTTAAGTAAATAGCGTAAAGTAAGTAAATAGCGTAAGTTAAGTAAGTAACGTAAGTTAAGTAAATAGCATAAAGTAAGTAAGTAAGGTAAGGTAAGTAAGTAAGGTAAGGTAAGTAAATAGCGTAAAGTAAGTAAATAGCGTAAGTTAAGTAACGTGTTATGTAAATATCTTAAAGTAAGTAAGTAACGTAAGATAAGTAAGTAACTTAAGGTAAGTAAATAGCGTAAAGTAAGTAACGTAAGTTAAGTAAATAGCGTAAAGTAAGTAAATAGCGTTATGTAAGTAAGTAACGGCAACAATTCAGGCTCGCCCTCGTCCCCGTAGAAAGGCACGCTCTCCATCTCGCTGTCAGCCACTGCAGCTTTCATCTTTCTCTGTAGCGAGGCGGACTTCGCAGTCGACTTTCCCTGCCGGTCCTCGCCCTTTCCCCTCGGGCACGCCGCCGCGCGGTGCCCCTCTTTGCCGCAGCACAGGCACGGCCCCTTCGCGTAGCGGCGCTCCTTCTCCTCTTCCCACGAACGTTGTCCGGGCCTCCCTGCGGTGTCCGAAGGGTGGGTGGGTTTCCCGTCTCGCCCCGACTTCGCCGCCCGTCTCTGCGCGAACACCTCGTGGGCATGCTCAGCCTTTCCCGCCAGCTGGATCCACCCGTACAGGCTGTCAGGGTCAGCTCAGGGGCGGGCGGCGGCGCGAGTTCCACCCTGGGAGCCCGGGGTCGTGACCGTGGTCTCTGGCGCGGTTTTCATGCCGGCAGCATCGCCCTCCCACCCCGAACGCGCCTCCTCCTGGATCGCCGAGAGCTCTCCCACAGGGGCTCTATCGGGTCGCCGCATGGTGGAGTCGGGCTCTCCCTCGCTCGACTCATCGCTTTCCACGAATAGCACGTCTGGCAAAAGCGCGCGAAAATACAAACTAAATCCCCTTGCTTGAGAAGCAACCCCTCCCTCGCCCGGCCAAGGCAACCGCCCCTTCCCAGGTGCTAGAAACCGTTAGCCTGCGCCTGGGAAAGCAACCTTGACTCCATGACCTAACCCAAACACATTCCAATACAGCAGCCAAGAGATAACACCTCAGTAGAGTGGAATTAGCAACCCGGTCTTGAGAGTAACCCCCTCCAAGGAAATGGCATGCGAGGCGTTACAATGTACCAGGCAATTTGAAACGGTGAACATGACATTACTTACTTTACGCTATTTACTTACTTTACGCTATTTACTTAGCATAAAGTAAGTAACTTAAGACAAGTAAATAGCGTAAAGTAAGTAAATAGCGTAAAGTAAGTAACGCAAGTTAAGAAAATAGCGTAAAGTAACTAAATAGCGTAAGTTAAGTAATGTAAGTTAAGTAAAGAGCATAAAGTAAGTAAGTAACGTAAGATAAGTAAGTAACGTAAGTTAAGTAAATAGCGTAAACTAAGTAACGTAAGATATTAGCTTACGTTACTGACTTACTTAACGCTATTTACTTACTTTACGCTATTTACTTAGCGTAAATTAAGTAACATAAGATAAGTAAATAGCGTAAAGTCAGTAAATAGCGTAAAGTAACGTAAGTTAAGTAAATAGCGTAAAGTAAGTAAATAGCGTAAGTTAAGTAAGTAACGTAAGTTAAGTAAATAGCCTAAAGTAAGTAAGTAAGGTAAGATAAGGAAGTAAGGTAAGTTAAGTAAATAGCGTAAAGTAACTAAATAGCGTAAGTTAAGTAAGTAATGTAAGTTAAATAGCATAAAGTAAGTAAGTAACGTAAGATAAGTAAGTAACGTAAGTTAAGTAAATAGCGTAAAGTAAGTAACGTAAGATATTAGCTTACGTTACGGACTTACTTAACGCTATTTACTTACTTTACGCTATTTACTTAGCGTAAATTAAGTAAGTAACGTAAGATAAGTAAATAGCGTAAAGAAAGTAAATAGCGTAAAGTAACGTAAGTTAAGTAAATAGCGTAAAGTAAGTAAATAGCGTAAGTTAAGTAAGTCACGTAAGTTAAGTAAATAGCATAAAGTATGTAAGTAAGGTAAGGTAAGTAAGTAAGGTAAGGTAAGTAAATAGCGTAAAGTAAGTAAATAGCGTAAGTTAAGTAACGTGTTATGTAAATATCTTAAAGTAAGTAAGTAACGTAAGATAAGTAAGTAACTTAAGGTAAGTAAATAGCGTAAAGTAAGTAACGTAAGTTAAGTAAATAGCGTAAAGTAAGTAAATAGCGTTATGTAAGTAAGTAACGGCAACAATTCAGGCTCGCCCTCGTCCCCGTAGAAAGGCACGCTCTCCATCTCGCTGTCAGCCACTGCAGCTTTCATCTTTCTCTGTAGCGAGGCGGACTTCGCAGTCGACTTTCCCTGCCGGTCCTCGCCCTTTCCCCTCGGGCACGCCGCCGCGCGGTGCCCCTCTTTGCCGCAGCACAGGCACGGCCCCTTCGCGTAGCGGCGCTCCTTCTCCTCTTCCCACGAACGTTGTCCGGGCCTCCCTGCGGTGTCCGAAGGGTGGGTGGGTTTCCCGTCTCGCCCCGACTTCGCCGCCCGTCTCTGCGCGAACACCTCGTGGGCATGCTCAGCCTTTCCCGCCAGCTGGATCCACCCGTACAGGCTGTCAGGGTCAGCTCAGGGGCGGGTGGCGGCGCGAGTTCCACCCTGGGAGCCCGGGGTCGTGACCGTGGTCTCTGGCGCGGTTTTCATGCCGGCAGCATCGCCCTCCCACCCCGAACGCGCCTCCTCCTGGATCGCCGAGAGCTCTCCCACAGGGGCTCTATCGGGTCGCCGCATGGTGGAGTCGGGCTCTCCCTCGCTCGACTCATCGCTTTCCACGAATAGCACGTCTGGCAAAAGCGCGCGAAAATACAAACTAAATCCCCTTGCTTGAGAAGCAACCCCTCCCTCGCCCGGCCAAGGCAACCGCCCCTTCCCAGGTGCTAGAAACCGTTAGCCTGCGCCTGGGAAAGCAACCTTGACTCCATGACCTAACCCAAACACATTCCAATACAGCAGCCAAGAGATAACACCTCAGTAGAGTGGAATTAGCAACCCGGTCTTGAGAGTAACCCCCTCCAAGGAAATGGCATGCGAGGCGTTACAATGTACCAGGCACTTTGAAACGGTGAACATGACATTACTTACTTTACGCTATTTACTTACTTTACGCTATTTACTTAGCATAAAGTAAGTAACTTAAGACAAGTAAATAGCGTAAAGTAAGTAAATAGCGTAAAGTAAGTAACGCAAGTTAAGAAAATAGCGTAAAGTAACTAAATAGCGTAAGTTAAGTAATGTAAGTTAAGTAAAGAGCATAAAGTAAGTAAGTAACTTAAGATAAGTAAGTAACGTAAGTTAAGTAAATAGCGTAAACTAAGTAACGTAAGATATTAGCTTACGTTACTGACTTACTTAACGCTATTTACTTACTTTACGCTATTTACTTAGCGTAAAATAAGTAACGTAAGATAAGTAAATAGCGTAAAGTCAGTAAATAGCGTAAAGTAACGTAAGTTAAGTAAATAGCGTAAAGTAAGTAAATAGCGTAAGTTAAGTAAGTAACGTAAGTTAAGTAAATAGCCTAAAGTAAGTAAGTAAGGTAAGATAAGGAAGTAAGGTAAGTTAAGTAAATAGCGTAAAGTAACTAAATAGCGTAAGTTAAGTAAGTAACGTAAGTTAAATAGCATAAAGTAAGTAAGTAACGTAAGATAAGTAAGTAACGTAAGTTAAGTAAATAGCGTAAAGTAAGTAACGTAAGATATTAGCTTACGTTACGGACTTACTTAACGCTATTTACTTACTTTACGCTATTTACTTAGCGTAAATTAAGTAAGTAACGTAAGATAAGTAAATAGCGTAAAGAAAGTAAATAGCGTAAAGTAACGTAAGTTAAGTAAATAGCGTAAAGTAAGTAAATAGCGTAAGTTAAGTAAGTAACGTAAGTTAAGTAAATAGCATAAAGTAAGTAAGTAAGGTAAGGTAAGTAAGTAAGGTAAGGTAAGTAAATAGCGTAAAGTAAGTAAATAGCGTAAGTTAAGTAAGTAACGTAAGTTAAGTAAATAGCATAAAGTAAGTAAGTAAGGTAAGGTAAGTAAGTAAGGTAAGGTAAGTAAATAGCGTAAAGTAAGTAAATAGCGTAAGTTAAGTAACGTGTTATGTAAATATCTTAAAGTAAGTAAGTAACGTAAGATAAGTAAGTAACTTAAGGTAAGTAAATAGCGTAAAGTAAGTAACGTAAGTTAAGTAAATAGCGTAAAGTAAGTAAATAGCGTTATGTAAGTAAGTAACGGCAACAATTCAGGCTCGCCCTCGTCCCCGTAGAAAGGCACGCTCTCCATCTCGCTGTCAGCCACTGCAGCTTTCATCTTTCTCTGTAGCGAGGCGGACTTCGCAGTCGACTTTCCCTGCCGGTCCTCGCCCTTTCCCCTCGGGCACGCCGCCGCGCGGTGCCCCTCTTTGCCGCAGCACAGGCACGGCCCCTTCGCGTAGCGGCGCTCCTTCTCCTCTTCCCACGAACGTTGTCCGGGCCACCCTGCGGTGTCCGAAGGGTGGGTGGGTTTCCCGTCTCGCCCCGACTTCGCCGCCCGTCTCTGCGCGAACACCTCGTGGGCATGCTCAGCCTTTCCCGCCAGCTGGATCCACCCGTACAGGCTGTCAGGGTCAGCTCAGGGGCGGGCGGCGGCGCGAGTTCCACCCTGGGAGCCCGGGGTCGTGACCGTGGTCTCTGGCGCGGTTTTCATGCCGGCAGCATCGCCCTCCCACCCCGAACGCGCCTCCTCCTGGATCGCCGAGAGCTCTCCCACAGGGGCTCTATCGGGTCGCCGCATGGTGGAGTCGGGCTCTCCCTCGCTCGACTCATCGCTTTCCACGAATAGCACGTCTGGCAAAAGCGCGCGAAAATACAAACTAAATCCCCTTGCTTGAGAAGCAACCCCTCCCTCGCCCGGCCAAGGCAACCGCCCCTTCCCAGGTGCTAGAAACTGTTAGCCTGCGCCTGGGAAAGCAACCTTGACTCCATGACCTAACCCAAACACATTCCAATACAGCAGCCAAGAGATAACACCTCAGTAGAGTGGAATTAGCAACCCGCTCTTGAGAGTATCCCCCTCCAAGGAAATGGCATGCGAGGCGTTACAATGTACCAGGCACTTTGAAACGGTGAACATGACATTACTTACTTTACGCTATTTACTTACTTTACGCTATTTACTTAGCGTAAAGTAAGTAAGTAACTTAAGACAAGTAAATAGCGTAAAGTAAGTAAATAGCGTAAAGTAAGTAACGCAAGTTAAGAAAATAGCGTAAAGTAACTAAATAGCGTAAGTTAAGTAAGTAATGTAAGTTAAGTAAATAGCATAAAGTAAGTAAGTAACGTAAGATAAGTAAGTAACGTAAGTTAAGTAAATAGCGTAAAGTAAGTAACGTAAGATATTAGCTTACGTTACGGACTTACTTAACGCTATTTACTTTACGCTATTTACTTAGCGTAAATTAAGTAAGTAACGTAAGATAAGGAAATAGCGTAAAGAAAGTAAATAGCGTAAAGTAACGTAAGTTAAGTAAATAGCGTAAAGTAAGTAAATAGCGTAAGTTAAGTAAGTAACGTAAGTTAAGTAAATAGCATAAAGTAAGTAAGTAAGGTAAGGTAAGTAAGTAAGGTAAGGTAAGTAAATAGCGTAAAGTAAGTAAATAGCGTAAGTTAAGTAACGTGTTATGTAAATATCTTAAAGTAAGTAAGTAACGTAAGATAAGTAAGTAACTTAAGGTAAGTAAATAGCGTAAAGTAAGTAACGTAAGTTAAGTAAATAGCGTAAAGTAAGTAAATAGCGTTATGTAAGTAAGTAACGGCAACAATTCAGGCTCGCCCTCGTCCCCGTAGAAAGGCACGCTCTCCATCTCGCTGTCAGCCACTGCAGCTTTCATCTTTCTCTGTAGCGAGGCGGACTTCGCAGTCGACTTTCCCTGCCGGTCCTCGCCCTTTCCCCTCGGGCACGCCGCCGCGCGGTGCCCCTCTTTGCCGCAGCACAGGCACGGCCCCTTCGCGTAGCGGCGCTCCTTCTCCTCTTCCCACGAACGTTGTCCGGGCCTCCCTGCGGTGTCCGAAGGGTGGGTGGGTTTCCCGTCTCGCCCCGACTTCGCCGCCCGTCTCTGCGCGAACACCTCGTGGGCATGCTCAGCCTTTCCCGCCAGCTGGATCCACCCGTACAGGCTGTCAGGGTCAGCTCAGGGGTGGGCGGCGGCGCGAGTTCCACCCTGGGAGCCCGGGGTCGTGACCGTGGTCTCTGGCGCGGTTTTCATGCCGGCAGCATCGCCCTCCCACCCCGAACGCGCCTCCTCCTGGATCGCCGAGAGCTCTCCCACAGGGGCTCTATCGGGTCGCCGCATGGTGGAGTCGGGCTCTCCCTCGCTCGACTCATCGCTTTCCACGAATAGCACATCTGGCAAAAGCGCGCGAAAATACAAACTAAATCCCCTTGCTTGAGAAGCAACCCCTCCCTCGCCCGGCCAAGGCAACCGCCCCTTCCCAGGTGCTAGAAACCGTTAGCCTGCGCCTGGGAAAGCAACCTTGACTCCATGACCTAACCCAAACACATTCCAATACAGCAGCCAAGAGATAACACCTCAGTAGAGTGGAATTAACAACCCGGTCTTGAGAGTAACCCCCTCCAAGGAAATGGCATGCGAGGCGTTACAATGTACCAGGCACTTTGAAACGGTGAACATGACATTACTTACTTTACGCTATTTACTTACTTTACGCTATTTACTTAGCATAAAGTAAGTAAGTAACTTAAGACAAGTAAATAGCGTAAAGTAAGTAAATAGCGTAAAGTAAGTAAATAGCGTAAAGTAAGTAACGCAAGTTAAGAAAATAGCGTAAAGTAACTAAATAGCGTAAGTTAAGTAATGTAAGTTAAGTAAAGAGCATAAAGTAAGTAAGTAACGTAAGATAAGTAAGTAACGTAAGTTAAGTAAATAGCGTAAACTAAGTAACGTAAGATATTAGCTTACGTTACTGACTTACTTAACGCTATTTACTTACTTTACGCTATTTACTTAGCGTAAAATAAGTAAGTAACGTAAGATAAGTAAATAGCGTAAAGTCAGTAAATAGCGTAAAGTAACGTAAGTTAAGTAAATAGCGTAAAGTAAGTAAATAGCGTAAGTTAAGTAAGTAACGTAAGTTAAGTAAATAGCATAAAGTAAGTAAGTAAGGTAAGATAAGGAAGTAAGGTAAGTTAAGTAAATAGCGTAAAGTAACTAAATAGTGTAAGTTAAGTAAGTAATGTAAGTTAAATAGCATAAAGTAAGTAAGTAACGTAAGATAAGTAAGTAACGTAAGTTAAGTAAATAGCGTAAAGTAAGTAACGTAAGATATTAGCTTACGTTACGGACTTACTTAACGCTATTTACTTACTTTACGCTATTTACTTAGCGTAAATTAAGTAAGTAACGTAAGATAAGTAAATAGCGTAAAGAAAGTAAATAGCGTAAAGAAACGTAAGTTAAGTAAATAGCGTAAAGTAAGTAAATAGCGTAAGTTAAGTAAGTAACGTAAGTTAAGTAAATAGCATAAAGTAAGTAAGTAAGGTAAGGTAAGTAAGTAAGGTAAGGTAAGTAAATAGCGTAAAGTAAGTAAATAGCGTAAGTTAAGTAACGTGTTATGTAAATATCTTAAAGTAAGTAAGTAACGTAAGATAAGTAAGTAACTTAAGGTAAGTAAATAGCGTAAAGTAAGTAACGTAAGTTAAGTAAATAGCGTAAAGTAAGTAAATAGCGTTATGTAAGTAAGTAACGGCAACAATTCAGGCTCGCCCTCGTCCCCGTAGAAAGGCACGCTCTCCATCTCGCTGTCAGCCACTGCAGCTTTCATATTTCTCTGTAGCGAGGCGGACTTCGCAGTCGACTTTCCCTGCACCTCGCCCTTTCCCCTCGGGCACGCCGCCGCGCGGTGCCCCTCTTTGCCGCAGCACAGGCACGGCCCCTTCGCGTAGCGGCGCTCCGTCTCCTCTTCCCACGAACGTTGTCCGGGCCTCCCTGCGGTGTCCGAAGGGTGGGTGGGTTTCCCGTCTCGCCCCGACTTCGCCGCCCGTCTCTGCGCGAACACCTCGTGGGCATGCTCAGCCTTTCCCGCCAGCTGGATCCACCCGTACAGGCTGTCAGGGTCAGCTCAGGGGCGGGCGGCGGCGCGAGTTCCACCCTGGGAGCCCGGGGTCGTGACCGTGGTCTCTGGCGCGGTTTTCATGCCGGCAGCATCGCCCTCCCACCCCGAACGCGCCTCCTCCTGGATCGCCGAGAGCTCTCCCACAGGGGCTCTATCGGGTCGCCGCATGGTGGAGTCGGGCTCTCCCTCGCTCGACTCATCGCTTTCCACGAATAGCACGTCTGGCAAAAGCGCGCGAAAATACAAACTAAATCCCCTTGCTTGAGAAGCAACCCCTCCCTCGCCCGGCCAAGGCAACCGCCCCTTCCCAGGTGCTAGAAACCGTTAGCCTGCGCCTGGGAAAGCAACCTTGACTCCATGACCTAACCCAAACACATTCCAATACAGCAGCCAAGAGATAACACCTCAGTAGAGTGGAATTAACAACCCGGTCTTGAGAGTAACCCCCTCCAAGGAAATGGCATGCGAGGCGTTACAATGTACCAGGCACTTTGAAACGGTGAACATGACATTACTTACTTTACGCTATTTACTTACTTTACGCTATTTACTTAGCATAAAGTAAGTAAGTAACTTAAGACAAGTAAATAGCGTAAAGTAAGTAAATAGCGTAAAGTAAGTAAATAGCGTAAAGTAAGTAACGCAAGTTAAGAAAATAGCGTAAAGTAACTAAATAGCGTACGTTAAGTAATGTAAGTTAAGTAAAGAGCATAAAGTAAGTAAGTAACGTAAGATAAGTAAGTAACGTAAGTTAAGTAAATAGCGTAAACTAAGTAACGTAAGATATTAGCTTACGTTACTGACTTACTTAACGCTATTTACTTTCTTTACGCTATTTACTTAGCGTAAAATAAGTAAGTAACGTAAGATAAGTAAATAGCGTAAAGTCAGTAAATAGCGTAAAGTAACGTAAGTTAAGTAAATAGCGTAAAGTAAGTAAATAGCGTAAGTTAAGTAAGTAACGTAAGTTAAGTAAATAGCATAAAGTAAGTAAGTAAGGTAAGATAAGGAAGTAAGGTAAGTTAAGTAAATAGCGTAAAGTAACTAAATAGCGTAAGTTAAGTAAGTAATGTAAGTTAAATAGCATAAAGTAAGTAAGTAACGTAAGATAAGTAAGTAACGTAAGTTAAGTAAATAGCGTAAAGTAAGTAACGTAAGATATTAGCTTACGTTACGGACTTACTTAACGCTATTTACTTACTTTACGCTATTTACTTAGCGTAAATTAAGTAAGTAACGTAAGATAAGTAAATAGCGTAAAGAAAGTAAATAGCGTAAAGTAACGTAAGTTAAGTAAATAGCGTAAAGTAAGTAAATAGCGTAAGTTAAGTAAGTAACGTAAGTTAAGTAAATAGCATAAAGTAAGTAAGTAAGGTAAGGTAAGTAAGTAAGGTAAGGTAAGTAAATAGCGTAAAGTAAGTAAATAGCGTAAGTTAAGTAACGTGTTATGTAAATATCTTAAAGTAAGTAAGTAACGTAAGATAAGTAAGTAACTTAAGGTAAGTAAATAGCGTAAAGTAAGTAACATAAGTTAAGTAAATAGCGTAAAGTAAGTAAATAGCGTTATGTAAGTAAGTAACGGCAACAATTCAGGCTCGCCCTCGTCCCCGTAGAAAGGCACGCTCTCCATCTCGCTGTCAGCCACTGCAGCTTTCATCTTTCTCTGTAGCGAGGCGGACTTCGCAGTCGACTTTCCCTGCCGGTCCTCGCCCTTTCCCCTCGGGCACGCCGCCGCGCGGTGCCCCTCTTTGCCGCAGCACAGGCACGGCCCCTTCGCGTAGCGGCGCTCCTTCTCCTCTTCCCACGAACGTTGTCCGGGCCTCCCTGCGGTGTCCGAAGGGTGGGTGGGTTTCCCGTCTCGCCCCGACTTCGCCGCCCGTCTCTGCGCGAACACCTCGTGGGCATGCTCAGCCTTTCCCGCCAGCTGGATCCACCCGTACAGGCTGTCAGGGTCAGCTCAGGGCCGGGCGGCGGCGCGGGTTCCACCCTGGGAGCCCGGGGTCGTGACCGTGGTCTCTGGCGCGGTTTTCATGCCGGCAGCATCGCCCTCCCACCCCGAACGCGCCTCCTCCTGGATCGCCGAGAGCTCTCCCACAGGGGCTCTATCGGGTCGCCGCATGGTGGAGTCGGGCTCTCCCTCGCTCGACTCATCGCTTTCCACGAATAGCACGTCTGGCAAAAGCGCGCGAAAATACAAACTAAATCCCCTTGCTTGAGAAGCAACCCCTCCCTCGCCCGGCCAAGGCAACCGCCCCTTCCCAGGTGCTAGAAACCGTTAGCCTGCGCCTGGGAAAGCAACCTTGACTCCATGACCTAACCCAAACACATTCCAATACAGCAGCCAAGAGATAACACCTCAGTAGAGTGGAATTAGCAACCCGGTCTTGAGAGTAACCCCCTCCAAGGAAATGGCATGCGAGGCGTTACAATGTACCAGGCACTTTGAAACGGTGAACATGACATTACTTACTTTACGCTATTTACTTACTTTACGCTATTTACTTAGCATAAAGTAAGTAAGTAACTTAAGACAAGTAAATAGCGTAAAGTAAGTAAATAGCGTAAAGTAAGTAACGCAAGTTAAGAAAATAGCGTAAAGTAACTAAATAGCGTAAGTTAAGTAAGTAATGTAAGTTAAGTAAATAGCATAAAGTAAGTAAGTAACGTAAGATAAGTAAATAGCGTAAAGTCAGTAAATAGCGTAAAGTAACGTAAGTTAAGTAAATAGCGTAAAGTAAGTAAATAGCGTAAGTTAAGTAAGTAACGTAAGTTAAGTAAATAGCATAAAGTAAGTAAGTAAGGTAAGATAAGGAAGTAAGGTAAGTTAAGAAAATAGCGTAAAGTAACTAAATAGCGTAAGTTAAGTAAGTAATGTAAGTTAAATAGCATAAAATAAGTAAGTAACGTAAGATAAGTAAGTAACGTAAGTTAAGTAAATAGCGTAAAGTAAGCAACGTAAGATATTAGCTTACGTTACGGACTTACTTAACGCTATTTACTTACTTTACGCTATTTACTTAGCGTAAATTAAGTAAGTAACGTAAGATAAGTAAATAGCGTAAAGAAAGTAAATAGCGTAAAGTAACGTAAGTTAAGTAAATAGCATAAAGTAAGTAAATACCGTAAGTTAAGTAAGTAACGTAAGTTAAGTAAATAGCATAAAGTAAGTAAGTAAGGTAAGGTAAGTAAGTAAGGTAAGGTAAGTAAATAGCGTAAAGTAAGTAAATAGCGTAAGTTAAGTAACGTGTTATGTAAATATCTTAAAGTAAGTAAGTAACGTAAGATAAGTAAGTAACTTAAGGTAAGTAAATAGCGTAAAGTAAGTAACGTAAGTTAAGTAAATAGCGTAAAGTAAGTAAATAGCGTTATGTAAGTAAGTAACGGCAACAATTCAGGCTCGCCCTCGTCCCCGTAGAAAGGCACGCTCTCCATCTCGCTGTCAGCCACTGCAGCTTTCATCTTTCTCTGTAGCGAGGCGGACTTCGCAGTCGACTTTCCCTGCCGGTCCTCGCCCTTTCCCCTCAGGCACGCCGCCGCGCGGTGCCCCTCTTTGCCGCAGCACAGGCACGGCCCCTTCGCGTAGCGGCGCTCCTTCTCCTCTTCCCACGAACGTTGTCCGGGCCTCCCTGCGGTGTCCGAAGGGTGGGTGGGTTTCCCGTCTCGCCCCGACTTCGCCGCCCGTCTCTGCGCGAACACCTCGTGGGCATGCTCAGCCTTTCCCGCCAGCTGGATCCACCCGTACAGGCTGTCAGGGTCAGCTCAGGGGCGGGCGGCGGCGCGAGTTCCACCCTGGGAGCCCGGGGTCGTGACCGTGGTCTCTGGCGCGGTTTTCATGCCGGCAGCATCGCCCTCCCACCCCGAACGCGCCTCCTCCTGGATTGCCGAGAGCTCTCCCACAGGGGCTCTATCGGGTCGCCGCATGGTGGAGTCGGGCTCTCCCTCGCTCGACTCACCGCTTTCCACGAATAGCACGTCTGGCAAAAGCGCGCGAAAATACAAACTAAATCCCCTTGCTTGAGAAGCAACCCCTCCCTCGCCCGGCCAAGGCAACCGCCCCTTCCCAGGTGCTAGAAACCGTTAGCCTGCGCCTGGGAAAGCAACCTTGACTCCATGACCTAACCCAAACACATTCCAATACAGCAGCCAAGAGATAACACCTCAGTAGAGTGGAATTAGCAACCCGGTCTTGAGAGTAACCCCCTCCAAGGAAATGGCATGCGAGGCGTTACAATGTACCAGGCACTTTGAAACGGTGAACATGACATTACTTACTTTACGCTATTTACTTACTTTACGCTATTTACTTAGCGTAAAGTAAGTAAGTAACTTAAGACAAGTAAATAGCGTAAAGTAAGTAAATAGCGTAAAGTAAGTAACGCAAGTTAAGAAAATAGCATAAAGTAACTAAATAGCGTAAGTTAAGTAAGTAATGTAAGTTAAGTAAATAGCATAAAGTAAGTAAGTAACGTAAGATAAGTAAGTAACGTAAGTTAAGTAAATAGCGTAAACTAAGTAACGTAAGATATTAGCTTACGTTACTGACTTACTTAACGCTATTTACTTACTTGACGCTATTTACTTAGCGTAAAATAAGTAAGTAACGTAAGATAAGTAAATAGCGTAAAGTCAGTAAATAGCGTAAAGTAACGTAAGAAGTAAATAGCGTAAAGTAAGTAAATAGCGTAAGTTAAGTAAGTAACGTAAGTTAAGTAAATAGCATAAAGTAAGTAAGTAAGGTAAGATAAGGAAGTAAGGTAAGTTAAGTAAATAGCGTAAAGTAACTAAATAGCGTAAGTTAAGTAAGTAATGTAAGTTATGTAAAGAGCATAAAGTAAGTAAGTAACGTAAGATAAGTAAGTAACGTAAGTTAAGTAAATAGCGTAAAGTAAGTAACGTAAGATATTAGCTTACGTTACTGACTTACTTAACGCTATTTACTTACTTTACGCTATTTACTTAGCGTAAATTAAGTAAGTAACGTAAGATAAGTAAATAGCGTAAAGTCAGTAAATAGCGTAAAGTAACGTAAGTTAAGTAAATAGCGTAAAGTAAGTAAATAGCGTAAGTTAAGTAAGTAACGTAAGTTAAGTAAATAGCATAAAGTAAGTAAGTAAGGTAAGATAACGAAGTAAGGTAAGTTAAGTAAATAGCGTAAAGTAACTAAATAGCGTAAGTTAAGTAAGTAATGTAAGTTAAATAGCATAAAGTAAGTAAGTAACGTAAGATAAGTAATTAACGTAAGTTAAGTAAATAGCGTAAAGTAAGTAACGTAAGATATTAGCTTACGTTACGGACTTACTTAACGCTATTTACTTACTTTACGCTATTTACTTAGCGTAAATTAAGTAAGTAACGTAAGATAAGTAAATAGCGTAAAGAAAGTAAATAGCGTAAAGTAACGTAAGTTAAGTAAATAGCGTAAAGTAAGTAAATAGCGTAAGTTAAGTAAGTAACGTAAGTTAATAGCATAAAGTAAGTAAGTAAGGTAAGGTAAGTAAGTAAGGTAAGGTAAGTAAATAGCGTAAAGTAAGTAAATAGCGTAAGTTAAGTAACGTGTTATGTAAATATCTTAAAGTAAGTAAGTAACGTAAGATAAGTAAGTAACTTAAGGTAAGTAAATAGCGTAAAGTAAGTAACGTAAGTTAAGTAAATAGCGTAAAGTAAGTAAATAGCGTTATGTAAGTAAGTAACGGCAACAATTCAGGCTCGCCCTCGTCCCCGTAGAAAGGCACGCTCTCCATCTCGCTGTCAGCCACTGCAGCTTTCATCTTTCTCTGTAGCGAGGCGGACTTCGCAGTCGACTTTCCCTGCCGGTCCTCGCCCTTTCCCCTCGGGCACGCCGCCGCGCGGTGCCCCTCTTTGCCGCAGCACAGGCACGGCCCCTTCGCGTAGCGGCGCTCCTTCTCCTCTTCCCACGAACGTTGTCCGGGCCTCCCTGCGGTGTCTGAAGGGTGTGTGGGTTTCCCGTCTCGCCCCGACTTCGCCGCCCGTCTCTGCGCGAACACCTCGTGGGCATGCTCAGCCTTTCCCGCCAGCTGGATCCACCCGTACAGGCTGTCAGGGTCAGCTCAGGGGCGGGCGGCGGCGCGGGTTCCACCCTGGGAGCCCGGGGTCGTGACCGTGGTCTCTGGTGCGGTTTTCATGCCGGCAGCATCGCCCTCCCACCCCGAACGCGCCTCCTCCTGGATCGCCGAGAGCTCTCCCACAGGGGCTCTATCGGGTCGCCGCATGGTGGAGTCGGGCTCTCCCTCGCTCGACTCATCGCTTTCCACGAATAGCACGTCTGGCAAAAGCGCGCGAAAATACAAACTAAATCCCCTTGCTTGAGAAGCAACCCCTCCCTCGCCCGGCCAAGGCAACCGCCCCTTCCCAGGTGCTAGAAACCGTTAGCCTGCGCCTGGGAAAGCAACCTTGACTCCATGACCTAACCCAAACACATTCCAATACAGCAGCCAAGAGATAACACCTCAGTAGAGTGGAATTAGCAACCCGGTCTTGAGAGTAACCCCCTCCAAGGAAATGGCATGCGAGGCGTTACAATGTACCAGGCACTTTGAAACGGTGAACATGACATTACTTACTTTACGCTATTTACTTACTTTACGCTATTTACTTAGCAGTAAGTAAGTAACTTAAGACAAGTAAATAGCGTAAAGTAAGTAAATAGCGTAAAGTAAGTAACGCAAGTTAAGAAAATAGCGTAAAGTAACTAAATAGCGTAAGTTAAGTAAGTAATGTAAGTTAAGTAAATAGCATAAAGTAAGTAAGTAACGTAAGATAAGTAAGTAACGTAAGTTAAGTAAATAGCATAAAGTAAGTAAGTAAGGTAAGGTAAGTAAGTAAGGTAAGGTAAGTAAATAGCGTAAAGTAAGTAAATAGCGTAAGTTAAGTAACGTGTTATGTAAATATCTTAAAGTAAGTAAGTAACGTAAGATAAGTAAGTAACTTAAGGTAAGTAAATAGCGTAAAGTAAGTAACGTAAGTTAAGTAAATAGCGTAAAGTAAGTAAATAGCGTTATGTAAGTAAGTAACGGCAACAATTCAGGCTCGCCCTCGTCCCCGTAGAAAGGCACGCTCTCCATCTCGCTGTCAGCCACTGCAGCTTTCATCTTTCTCTGTAGCGAGGCGGACTTCGCAGTCGACTTTCCCTGCCGGTCCTCGCCCTTTCCCCTCGGGCACGCCGCCGCGCGGTGCCCCTCTTTGCCGCAGCACAGGCACGGCCCCTTCGCGTAGCGGCGCTCCTTCTCCTCTTCCCACGAACGTTGTCCGGGCCTCCGTGCGGTGTCCGAAGGGTGGGTGGGTTTCCCGTCTCGCCCCGACTTCGCCGCCCGTCTCTGCACGAACACCTCGTGGGCATGCTCAGCCTTTCCCGCCAGCTGGATCCACCCGTACAGGCTGTCAGGGTCATCTCGTCCCAGCGACCAGCGCAGCACTTTGGTGTTTAGACCATCCTTGAACAAGTCTATTATGGTTGCCTGCGACCAGTCTTCCACCTTCCCCGCTAGCGCTTTAAACTCCAGCGCGTAATCAGCCACGGTTCTCGATCCCTGCTTGAGTTCTTTCAAGGCACGCTTTGCCCACTCCTTAGCCAGTGGATCTTCGAAATGGTGCTGAAGAGCCCAGAGGAATTCGTCGAATTTCTCCAATTCAGGGGCTTCCGACTGGCACATCTGTACCTTCCAGTCCGCTGCCCTCCCCTTGAGCTTCGTGGCAATGGTAATGATTCTTGCTTTTTCCGAGCGAAAAAGCGACCCCCATTCTTCCATGTAAGCCTTGGCATTCGCCAAAAAGAACGAGAGCTTCGTCGGGTCTCCATCGAACTTGACAGGGAAATCCCTCAGCCCTCCGCCCGGCGGGCCGCGCCCCCCCACTGGCGGTTCGGCGGCTTTGACAGCTCCCTGCTGCCTCCGCTCAGGGGCGGGCGGCGGCGCGAGTTCCACCCTGGGAGCCCGGGTCCCCTCTCTCGAGCGAGCTCCCCTTCTCCGCTGCGGAGACTGTAGCTGGGAGGAAGGGGTCGAATGGCGCTGGCTTGACCCTTGCCGCTCTTCTCTCAGCGAACTCAAGTCCATGCTCATTTTCTGCAGGATGAGCTCCAGGGAGTCCATCTTCGACTCTAAAACCCGGATTCGGTCTGGGGTGGGGGAGTCTCCCCCCGGCGCCACCTGGACCACCGTCGGGGACAGCGGGTATCTCTGCCTCCAGGATGAGCCCTTCACCTCCGAGAAGTCCCCACGACTTTCGTCCCAGGTGACCAGTTCGCCCGGGGTCGTGACCGTGGTCTCTGGCGCGGTTTTCATGCCGGCAGCATCGCCCTCCCACCCCGAACGCGCCTCCTCCTGGATCGCCGAGAGCTCTCCCACAGGGGCTCTATTGGGTCGCCGCATGGTGGAGTCGGGCTCTCCCTCGCTCGACTCACCGCTTTCCACGAATAGCACGTCTGGCAAAAGCGCGCGAAAATACAAACTAAATCCCCTTGCTTGAGAAGCAACCCCTCCCTCGCCCGGCCAAGGCAACCGCCCTTTCCCAGGTGCTAGAAACTGTTAGCCTGCGCCTGGGAAAGCAACCTTGACTCCATGACCTAACCCAAACACATTCCAATACAGCAGCCAAGAGATAACACCTCAGTAGAGTGGAATTAGCAACCCGCTCTTGAGAGTATCCCCCTCCAAGGAAATGGCATGCGAGGCGTTACAATGTACCAGGCACTTTGAAACGGTGAACATGACATTACTTACTTTACGCTATTTACTTACTTTACGCTATTTACTTAGCGTAAAGTAAGTAAGTAACTTAAGACAAGTAAATAGCGTAAAGAAAGTAAATAGCGTAAAGTAAGTAACGCAAGTTAAGAAAATAGCGTAAAGTAACTAAATAGCGTAAGTTAAGTAAGTAATGTAAGTTAAGTAAATAGCATAAAGTAAGTAAGTAACGTAAGATAAGTAAGTAACGTAAGTTAAGTAAATAGCGTAAACTAAGTAACGTAAGATATTAGCTTACGTTACTGACTTAACGCTATTTACTTACTTGACGCTATTTACTTAGCGTAAAATAAGTAAGTAACGTAAGATAAGTAAATAGCGTAAAGTCAGTAAATAGCGTAAAGTAACGTAAGTTAAGTAAATAGCGTAAAGTAAGTAAATAGCGTAAGTTAAGTAAGTAACGTAAGTTAAGTAAATAGCATAAAGTAAGTAAGTAAGGTAAGATAAGGAAGTAAGGTAAGTTAAGTAAATAGCGTAAAGTAACTAAATAGCGTAAGTTAAGTAAGTAATGTAAGTTAAATAGCATAAAGTAAGTAAGTAACGTAAGATAAGTAAGTAACGTAAGTTAAGTAAATAGCGTAAAGTAAGTAACGTAAGATATTAGCTTACGTTACGGACTTACTTAACGCTATTTACTTACTTTACGCTATTTACTTAGCGTAAATTAAGTAAGTAACGTAAGATAAGTAAATAGCGTAAAGAAAGTAAATAGCGTAAAGTAACGTAAGTTAAGTAAATAGCGTAAAGTAAGTAAATACCGTAAGTTAAGTAAGTAACGTAAGTTAAGTAAATAGCATAAAGTAAGTAAGTAAGGTAAGATAAGTAAGTAAGGTAAGGTAAGTAAATAGCGTAAAGTAAGTAAATAGCGTAAGTTAAGTAACATGTTATGTAAATATCTTAAAGTAAGTAAGTAACGTAAGATAAGTAAATAGCGTAAAGAAAGTAAATAGCGTAAAGTAACGTAAGTTAAGTAAATAGCGTAAAGTAAGTAAATAGCGTAAGTTAAGTAAGTAACGTAAGTTAAGTAAATAGCATAAAGTAAGTAAGTAAGGTAAGATAAGTAAGTAAGGTAAGGTAAGTAAATAGCGTAAAGTAAGTAAATAGCGTAAGTTAAGTAACATGTTATGTAAATATCTTAAGTAAGTAAGTAACGTAAGATAAGTAAGTAACGTAAGTTAAGTAAATAGCGTAAAGTAAGTAACGTAAGTTAAGTAAATAGCGTAAAGTAAGTAAATAGCGTTATGTAAGTAAGTAACGGCAACAATTCAGGCTCGCCCTCGTCCCCGTAGAAAGGCACGCTCTCCATCTCGCTGTCAGCCACTGCAGCTTTCATCTTTCTCTGTAGCGAGGCGGACTTCGCAGTCGACTTTCCCTGCCGGTCCTCGCCCTTTCCCCTCGGGCACGCCGCTGCGCGGTGCCCCTCTTTGCCGCAGCACAGGCACGGCCCCTTCGCGTAGCGGCGCTCCTTCTCCTCTTCCCACGAACGTTGTCCGGGCCTCCCTGCGGTGTCCGAAGGGTGGGTGGGTTTCCCGTCTCGCCCCGACTTCGCCGCCCGTCTCTGCGCGAACACCTCGTGGGCATGCTCAGCCTTTCCCGCCAGCTGGATCCACCCGTACAGGCTGTCAGGGTCATCTCGTCCCAGCGACCAGCGCAGCACTTTGGTGTTTAGACCATCCTTGAACAAGTCTATTATGGTTGCCTGCGACCAGTCTTCCACCTTCCCCGCTAGCGCTTTAAACTCCAGCGCGTAATCAGCCACGGTTCTCGATCCCTGCTTGAGTTCTTTCAAGGCACGCTTTGCCCACTCCTTAGCCAGTGGATCTTCGAAATGGTGCTGAAGAGCCCAGAGGAATTCGTCGAATTTCTCCAATTCAGGGGCTTCCGACTGGCACATCTGTACCTTCCAGTCCGCTGCCCTCCCCTTGAGCTTCGTGGCAATGGTAATGATTCTTGCTTTTTCCGAGCGAAAAAGCGACCCCCATTCTTCCATGTAAGCCTTGGCATTCGCCAAAAAGAACGAGAGCTTCGTCGGGTCTCCATCGAACTTGACAGGGAAATCCCTCAGCCCTCCGCCCGGCGGGCCGCGCCCCCCCACTGGCGGTTCGGCGGCTTTGACAGCTCCCTGCTGCCTCCGCTCAGGGGCGGGCGGCGGCGCGAGTTCCACCCTGGGAGCCCGGGTCCCCTCTCTCGAGCGAGCTCCCCTTCTCCGCTCCGGAGACTGTAGCTGGGAGGAAGGGGTCGAATGGCGCTGGCTTGACCCTTGCCGCTCTTCTCTCAGCGAACTCAAGTCCATGCTCATTTTCTGCAGGATGAGCTCCAGGGAGTCCATCTTCGACTCTAAAACCCGGATTCGGTCTGGGGTGGGGGAGTCTCCCCCCGGCGCCACCTGGACCACCGTCGGGGACAGCGGGTATCTCTGCCTCCAGGATGAGCCCTTCACCTCCGAGAAGTCCCCACGACTTTCGTCCCAGGTGACCAGTTCGCCCGGGGTCGTGACCGTGGTCTCTGGCGCGGTTTTCATGCCGGCAGCATCGCCCTCCCACCCCGAACGCGCCTCCTCCTGGATCGCCGAGAGCTCTCCCACAGGGGCTCTATTGGGTTGCCGCATGGTGGAGTCGGGCTCTCCCTCGCTCGACTCACCGCTTTCCACGAATAGCACGTCTGGCAAAAGCGCGCGAAAATACAAACTAAATCCCCTTGCTTGAGAAGCAACCCCTCCCTCGCCCGGCCAAGGCAACCGCCCTTTCACAGGTGCTAGAAACCGTTAGCCTGTGCCTGGGAAAGAAACCTTGACTCCATGACCTAACCCAAACACATTCCAATACAGCAGCCAAGAGATAACACCTCAGTAGAGTGGAATTAGCAACCCGCTCTTGAGAGTATCCCCCTCCAAGGAAATGGCATGCGAGGCGTTACAATGTACCAGGCACTTTGAAACGGTGAACATGACATTACTTACTTTACGCTATTTACTTACTTTACGCTATTTACTTAGCGTAAAGTAAGTAAGTAACTTAAGACAAGTAAATAGCGTAAAGAAAGTAAATAGCGTAAAGTAAGTAACGCAAGTTAAGAAAATAGCGTAAAGTAACTAAATAGCGTAAGTTAAGTAAGTAATATAGGTTAAGTAAATAGCATAAAGTAAGTAAGTAACGTAAGATAAATAAGTAACGTAAGTTAAGTAAATAGCGTAAACTAAGTAACGTAAGATATTAGCTTACGTTACTGACTTACTTAACGCTATTTACTTACTTGACGCTATTTACTTAGCGTAAAATAAGTAAGTAACGTAAGATAAGTAAATAGCGTAAAGTCAGTAAATAGCGTAAAGTAACGTAAGTTAAGTAAATAGCGTAAAGTAAGTAAATAGCGTAAGTTAAGTAAGTAACGTAAGTTAAGTAAATAGCATAAAGTAAGTAAGTAAGGTAAGATAAGGAAGTAAGGTAAGTTAAGTAAATAGCGTAAAGTAACTAAATAGCGTAAGTTAAGTAAGTAATGTAAGTTAAGTAAAGAGCATAAAGTAAGTAAGTAACGTAAGATAAGTAAGTAACGTAAGTTAAGTAAATAGCGTAAAGTAAGTAACGTAAGATATTAGCTTACGTTACTGACTTACTTAACGCTATTTACTTACTTTACGCTATTTACTTATCGTAAATTAAGTAAGTAACGTAAGATAAGTAAATAGCGTAAAGTCAGTAAATAGCGTAAAGTAACGTAAGTTAAGTAAATAGCGTAAAGTAAGTAAATACCGTAAGTTAAGTAAGTAACGTAAGTTAAGTAAATAGCATAAAGTAAGTAAGTAAGGTAAGATAAGGAAGTAAGGTAAGTTAAGTAAATAGCGTAAAGTAACTAAATAGCGTAAGTTAAGTAAGTAATGTAAGTTAAATAGCATAAAGTAAGTAAGTAACGTAAGATAAGTAAGTAACGTAAGTTAAGTAAATAGCGTAAACTAAGTAACGTAAGATATTAGCTTACGTTACTGACTTAACGCTATTTACTTACTTTACGCTATTTACTTAGCGTAAATTAAGTAAGTAACGCAAGATAAGTAAATAGCGTAAAGTCAGTAAATAGCGTAAAGTAACGTAAGTTAAGTAAATAGCGTAAAGTAAGTAAATAGCGTAAGTTAAGTAAGTAACGTAAGTTAAGTAAATAGCATAAAGTAAGTAAGTAAGGTAAGATAAGGAAGTAAGGTAAGTTAAGTAAATAGCGTAAAGTAACTAAATAGCGTAAGTTAAGTAAGTAATGTAAGTTAAATAGCATAAAGTAAGTAAGTAACGTAAGATAAGTAAGTAACGTAAGTTAAGTAAATAGCGTAAAGTAAGTAACGTAAGATATTAGCTTACGTTACGGACTTACTTAACGCTATTTACTTACTTTACGCTATTTACTTAGCGTAAATTAAGTAAGTAATGTAAGATAAGTAAATAGCGTAAAGAAAGTAAATAGCGTAAAGTAACGTAAGTTAAGTAAATAGCGTAAAGTAAGTAAATAGCGTAAGTTAAGTAAGTAACGTAAGTTAAGTAAATAGCGTAAAGTAAGTAAATAGCGTTATGTAAGTAAGTAACGGCAACAATTCAGGCTCGCCCTCGTCCCCGTAGAAAGGCACGCTCTCCATCTCGCTGTCAGCCACTGCAGCTTTCATCTTTCTCTGTAGCGAGGCGGACTTCGCAGTCGACTTTCCCTGCCGGTCCTCGCCCTTTCCCCTCGGGCACGCCGCCGCGCGGTGCCCCTCTTTGCCGCAGCACAGGCACGGCCCCTTCGCGTAGCGGCGCTCCTTCTCCTCTTCCCACGAACGTTGTCCGGGCCTCCCTGCGGTGTCCGAAGGGTGGGTGGGTTTCCCGTCTCGCCCCGACTTCGCCGCCCGTCTCTGCGCGAACACCTCGTGGGCATGCTCAGCCTTTCCCGCCAGCTGGATCCACCCGTACAGGCTGTCAGGGTCATCTCGTCCCAGCGACCAGCGCAGCACTTTGGTGTTTAGACCATCCTTGAACAAGTCTATTATGGTTGCCTGCGACCAGTCTTCCACCTTCCCCGCTAGCGCTTTAAACTCCAGCGCGTAATCAGCCACGGTTCTCGATCCCTGCTTGAGTTCTTTCAAGGCACGCTTTGCCCACTCCTTAGCCAGTGGATCTTCGAAATGGTGCTGAAGAGCCCAGAGGAATTCGTCGAATTTCTCCAATTCAGGGGCTTCCGACTGGCACATCTGTACCTTCCAGTCCGCTGCCCTCCCCTTGAGCTTCGTGGCAATGGTAATGATTCTTGCTTTTTCCGAGCGAAAAAGCGACCCCCATTCTTCCATGTAAGCCTTGGCATTCGCCAAAAAGAACGAGAGCTTCGTCGGGTCTCCATCGAACTTGACAGGGAAATCCCTCAGCCCTCCGCCCGGCGGGCCGCGCCCCCCCACTGGCGGTTCGGCGGCTTTGACAGCTCCCTGCTGCCTCCGCTCAGGGGCGGGCGGCAGCGCGAGTTCCACCCTGGGAGCCCGGGTCCCCTCTCTCGAGAGAGCTCCCCTTCTCCGCTGCGGAGACTGTAGCTGGGAGGAAGGGGTCGAATGGCGCTGGCTTGACCCTTGCCGCTCTTCTCTCAGCGAACTCAAGTCCATGCTCATTTTCTGCAGGATGAGCTCCAGGGAGTCCATCTTCGACTCTAAAACCCGGATTCGGTCTGGGGTGGGGGAGTCTCCCCCCGGCGCCACCTGGACCACCGTCGGGGACAGCGGGTATCTCTGCCTCCAGGATGAGCCCTTCACCTCCGAGAAGTCCCCACGACTTTCGTCCCAGGTGACCAGTTCGCCCGGGGTCGTGACCGTGGTCTCTGGCGCGGTTTTCATGCCGGCAGCATCGCCCTCCCACCCCGAACGCGCCTCCTCCTGGATCGCCGAGAGCTCTCCCACAGGGGCTCTATTGGGTCGCCGCATGGTGGAGTCGGGCTCTCCCTCGCTCGACTCACCGCTTTCCACGAATAGCACGTCTGGCAAAAGCGCGCGAAAATACAAACTAAATCCCCTTGCTTGAGAAGCAACCCCTCCCTCGCCCGGCCAAGGCAACCGCCCTTTCCCAGGTGCTAGAAACTGTTAGCCTGCGCCTGGGAAAGCAACCTTGACTCCATGACCTAACCCAAACACATTCCAATACAGCAGCCAAGAGATAACACCTCAGTAGAGTGGAATTAGCAACCCGCTCTTGAGAGTATCCCCCTCCAAGGAAATGGCATGCGAGGCGTTACAATGTACCAGGCACTTTGAAACGGTGAACATGACATTACTTACTTTACGCTATTTACTTACTTTACGCTATTTACTTAGCGTAAAGTAAGTAAGTAACTTAAGACAAGTAAATAGCGTAAAGAAAGTAAATAGCGTAAAGTAAGTAACGCAAGTTAAGAAAATAGCGTAAAGTAACTAAATAGCGTAAGTTAAGTAAGTAATGTAAGTTAAGTAAATAGCATAAAGTAAGTAAGTAACGTAAGATAAGTAAGTAACGTAAGTTAAGTAAATAGCGTAAACTAAGTAACGTAAGATATTAGCTTACGTTACTGACTTACTTAACGCTATTTACTTACTTGACGCTATTTACTTAGCGTAAAATAAGTAAGTAACGTAAGATAAGTAAATAGCGTAAAGTCAGTAAATAGCGTAAAGTAACGTAAGTTAAGTAAATAGCGTAAAGTAAGTAAATAGCGTAAGTTAAGTAAGTAACGTAAGTTAAGTAAATAGCATAAAGTAAGTAAGTAAGGTAAGATAAGGAAGTAAGGTAAGTTAAGTAAATAGCGTAAAGTAACTAAATAGCGTAAGTTAAGTAAGTAATGTAAGTTAAGTAAAGAGCATAAAGTAAGTAAGTAACGTAAGATAAGTAAGTAACGTAAGTTAAGTAAATAGCGTAAAGTAAGTAACGTAAGATATTAGCTTACGTTACTGACTTACTTAACGCTATTTACTTACTTTACGCTATTTACTTATCGTAAATTAAGTAAGTAACGTAAGATAAGTAAATAGCGTAAAGTCAGTAAATAGCGTAAAGTAACATAAGTTAAGTAAATAGCATAAAGTAAGTAAATACCGTAAGTTAAGTAAGTAACGTAAGTTAAGTAAATAGCATAAAGTAAGTAAGTAAGGTAAGATAAGGAAGTAAGGTAAGTTAAGTAAATAGCGTAAAGTAACTAAATAGCGTAAGTTAAGTAAGTAATGTAAGTTAAATAGCATAAAGTAAGTAAGTAACGTAAGATAAGTAAGTAACGTAAGTTAAGTAAATAGCGTAAACTAAGTAACGTAAGATATTAGCTTACGTTACTGACTTAACGCTATTTACTTACTTTACGCTATTTACTTAGCGTAAATTAAGTAAGTAACGCAAGATAAGTAAATAGCGTAAAGTCAGTAAATAGCGTAAAGTAACGTAAGTTAAGTAAATAGCGTAAAGTAAGTAAATAGCGTAAGTTAAGTAAGTAACGTAAGTTAAGTAAATAGCATAAAGTAAGTAAGTAAGGTAAGATAAGGAAGTAAGGTAAGTTAAGTAAATAGCGTAAAGTAACTAAATAGCGTAAGTTAAGTAAGTAATGTAAGTTAAATAGCATAAAGTAAGTAAGTAACGTAAGATAAGTAAGTAACGTAAGTTAAGTAAATAGCGTAAAGTAAGTAACGTAAGATATTAGCTTACGTTACGGACTTACTTAACGCTATTTACTTACTTTACGCTATTTACTTAGCGTAAATTAAGTAAGTAACGTAAGATAAGTAAATAGCGTAAAGGAAGTAAATAGCGTAAAGTAACGTAAGTTAAGTAAATAACGTAAAGTAAGTAAATACCGTAAGTTAAGTAAGTAACGTAAGTTAAGTAAATAGCATAAAGTAAGTAAGTAAGGTAAGATAAGTAAGTAAGGTAAGGTAAGTAAATAGCGTAAAGTAAGTAAATAGCGTAAGTTAAGTAACATGTTATGTAAATATCTTAAAGTAAGTAAGTAACGTAAGATAAGTAAATAGCGTAAAGAAAGTAAATAGCGTAAAGTAACGTAAGTTAAGTAAATAGCGTAAAGTAAGTAAATAGCGTAAGTTAAGTAAGTAACGTAAGTTAAGTAAATAGCATAAAGTAAGTAAGTAAGGTAAGATAAGTAAGTAAGGTAAGGTAAGTAAATAGCGTAAAGTAAGTAAATAGCGTAAGTTAAGTAACATGTTATGTAAATATCTTAAAGTAAGTAAGTAACGTAAGATAAGTAAGTAACGTAAGTTAAGTAAATAGCGTAAAGTAAGTAACGTAAGTTAAGTAAATAGCGTAAAGTAAGTAAATAGCGTTATGTAAGTAAGTAACGGCAACAATTCAGGCTCGCCCTCGTCCCCGTAGAAAGGCACGCTCTCCATCTCGCTGTCAGCCACTGCAGCTTTCATCTTTCTCTGTAGCGAGGCGGACTTCGCAGTCGACTTTCCCTGCCGGTCCTCGCCCTTTCCCCTCGGGCACGCCGCTGCGCGGTGCCCCTCTTTGCCGCAGCACAGGCACGGCCCCTTCGCGTAGCGGCGCTCCTTCTCCTCTTCCCACGAACGTTGTCCGGGCCTCCCTGCGGTGTCCGAAGGGTGGGTGGGTTTCCCGTCTCGCCCCGACTTCGCCGCCCGTCTCTGCGCGAACACCTCGTGGGCATGCTCAGCCTTTCCCGCCAGCTGGATCCACCCGTACAGGCTGTCAGGGTCATCTCGTCCCAGCGACCAGCGCAGCACTTTGGTGTTTAGACCATCCTTGAACAAGTCTATTATGGTTGCCTGCGACCAGTCTTCCACCTTCCCCGCTAGCGCTTTAAACTCCAGCGCGTAATCAGCCACGGTTCTCGATCCCTGCTTGAGTTCTTTCAAGGCACGCTTTGCCCACTCCTTAGCCAGTGGATCTTCGAAATGGTGCTGAAGAGCCCAGAGGAATTCGTCGAATTTCTCCAATTCAGGGGCTTCCGACTGGCACATCTGTACCTTCCAGTCCGCTGCCCTCCCCTTGAGCTTCGTGGCAATGGTAATGATTCTTGCTTTTTCCGAGCGAAAAAGCGACCCCCATTTTCCATGTAAGCCTTGGCATTCGCCAAAAAGAACGAGAGCTTCGTCGGGTCTCCTTCGAACTTGACAGGGAAATCCCTCAGCCCTCCGCCCGGCGGGCCGCGCCCCCCCACTGGCGGTTCGGCGGCTTTGACAGCTCCCTGCTGCCTCCGCTCAGGGGCGGGCGGCGGCGCGAGTTCCACCCTGGGAGCCCGGGTCCCCTCTCTCGAGCGAGCTCCCCTTCTCCGCTCCGGAGACTGTAGCTGGGAGGAAGGGGTCGAATGGCGCTGGCTTGACCCTTGCCGCTCTTCTCTCAGCGAACTCAAGTCCATGCTCATTTTCTGCAGGATGAGCTCCAGGGAGTCCATCTTCGACTCTAAAACCCGGATTCGGTCTGGGGTGGGGGAGTCTCCCCCCGGCGCCACCTGGACCACCGTCGGGGACAGCGGGTATCTCTGCCTCCAGGATGAGCCCTTCACCTCCGAGAAGTCCCCACGACTTTCGTCCCAGGTGACCAGTTCGCCCGGGGTCGTGACCGTGGTCTCTGGCGCGGTTTTCATGCCGGCAGCATCGCCCTCCCACCCCGAACGCGCCTCCTCCTGGATCGCCGAGAGCTCTCCCACAGGGGCTCTATTGGGTCGCCGCATGGTGGAGTCGGGCTCTCCCTCGCTCGACTCACCGCTTTCCACGAATAGCACGTCTGGCAAAAGCGCGCGAAAATACAAACTAAATCCCCTTGCTTGAGAAGCAACCCCTCCCTCGCCCGGCCAAGGCAACCGCCCTTTCCCAGGTGCTAGAAACCGTTAGCCTGTGCCTGGGAAAGAAACCTTGACTCCATGACCTAACCCAAACACATTCCAATACAGCAGCCAAGAGATAACACCTCAGTAGAGTGGAATTAGCAACCCGCTCTTGAGAGTATCCCCCTCCAAGGAAATGGCATGCGAGGCGTTACAATGTACCAGGCACTTTGAAACGGTGAACATGACATTACTTACTTTACGCTATTTACTTACTTTACGCTATTTACTTAGCGTAAAGTAAGTAAGTAACTTAAGACAAGTAAATAGCGTAAAGAAAGTAAATAGCGTAAAGTAAGTAACGCAAGTTAAGAAAATAGCGTAAAGTAACTAAATAGCGTAAGTTAAGTAAGTAATATAAGTTAAGTAAATAGCATAAAGTAAGTAAGTAACGTAAGATAAGTAAGTAACGTAAGTTAAGTAAATAGCGTAAACTAAGTAACGTAAGATATTAGCTTACGTTACTGACTTACTTAACGCTATTTACTTACTTGACGCTATTTACTTAGCGTAAAATAAGTAAGTAACGTAAGATAAGTAAATAGCGTAAAGTCAGTAAATAGCGTAAAGTAACGTAAGTTAAGTAAATAGCGTAAAGTAAGTAAATAGCGTAAGTTAAGTAAGTAACGTAAGTTAAGTAAATAGCATAAAGTAAGTAAGTAAGGTAAGATAAGGAAGTAAGGTAAGTTAAGTAAATAGCGTAAAGTAACTAAATAGCGTAAGTTAAGTAAGTAATGTAAGTTAAGTAAAGAGCATAAAGTAAGTAAGTAACGTAAGATAAGTAAGTAACGTAAGTTAAGTAAATAGCGTAAAGTAAGTAACGTAAGATATTAGCTTACGTTACTGACTTACTTAACGCTATTTACTTACTTTACGCTATTTACTTATCGTAAATTAAGTAAGTAACGTAAGATAAGTAAATAGCGTAAAGTCAGTAAATAGCGTAAAGTAACGTAAGTTAAGTAAATAGCGTAAAGTAAGTAAATACCGTAAGTTAAGTAAGTAACGTAAGTTAAGTAAATAGCATAAAGTAAGTAAGTAAGGTAAGATAAGGAAGTAAGGTAAGTTAAGTAAATAGCGTAAAGTAACTAAATAGCGTAAGTTAAGTAAGTAATGTAAGTTAAATAGCATAAAGTAAGTAAGTAACGTAAGATAAGTAAGTAACGTAAGTTAAGTAAATAGCGTAAAGTAAGTAACGTAAGATATTAGCTTACGTTACGGACTTACTTAACGCTATTTACTTACTTTACGCTATTTACTTAGCGTAAATTAAGTAAGTAACGTAAGATAAGTAAATAGCGTAAAGAAAGTAAATAGCGTAAAGTAACGTAAGTTAAGTAAATAGCGTAAAGTAAGTAAATACCGTAAGTTAAGTAAGTAACGTAAGTTAAGTAAATAGCATAAAGTAAGTAAGTAAGGTAAGATAAGTAAGTAAGGTAAGGTAAGTAAATAGCGTAAAGTAAGTAAATAGCGTAAGTTAAGTAACATGTTATGTAAATATCTTAAAGTAAGTAAGTAACGTAAGATAAGTAAATAGCGTAAAGAAAGTAAATAGCGTAAAGTAACGTAAGTTAAGTAAATAGCGTAAAGTAAGTAAATAGCGTAAGTTAAGTAAGTAACGTAAGTTAAGTAAATAGCATAAAGTAAGTAAGTAAGGTAAGATAAGTAAGTAAGGTAAGGTAAGTAAATAGCGTAAAGTAAGTAAATAGCGTAAGTTAAGTAACATGTTATGTAAATATCTTAAAGTAAGTAAGTAACGTAAGATAAGTAAGTAACGTAAGTTAAGTAAATAGCGTAAAGTAAGTAACGTAAGTTAAGTAAATAGCGTAAAGTAAGTAAATAGCGTTATGTAAGTAAGTAACGGCAACAATTCAGGCTCGCCCTCGTCCCCGTAGAAAGGCACGCTCTCCATCTCGCTGTCAGCCACTGCAGCTTTCATCTTTCTCTGTAGCGAGGCGGACTTCGCAGTCGACTTTCCCTGCCGGTCCTCGCCCTTTCCCCTCGGGCACGCCGCTGCGCGGTGCCCCTCTTTGCCGCAGCACAGGCACGGCCCCTTCGCGTAGCGGCGCTCCTTCTCCTCTTCCCACGAACGTTGTCCGGGCCTCCCTGCGGTGTCCGAAGGGTGGGTGGGTTTCCCGTCTCGCCCCGACTTCGCCGCCCGTCTCTGCGCGAACACCTCGTGGGCATGCTCAGCCTTTCCCGCCAGCTGGATCCATCCGTACAGGCTGTCAGGGTCATCTCGTCCCAGCGACCAGCGCAGCACTTTGGTGTTTAGACCATCCTTGAACAAGTCTATTATGGTTGCCTGCGACCAGTCTTCCACCTTCCCCGCTAGCGCTTTAAACTCCAGCGCGTAATCAGCCACGGTTCTCGATCCCTGCTTGAGTTCTTTCAAGGCACGCTTTGCCCACTCCTTAGCCAGTGGATCTTCGAAATGGTGCTGAAGAGCCCAGAGGAATTCGTCGAATTTCTCCAATTCAGGGGCTTCCGACTGGCACATCTGTACCTTCCAGTCCGCTGCCCTCCCCTTGAGCTTCGTGGCAATGGTAATGATTCTTGCTTTTTCCGAGCGAAAAAGCGACCCCCATTCTTCCATGTAAGCCTTGGCATTCGCCAAAAAGAACGAGAGCTTCGTCGGGTCTCCATCGAACTTGACAGGGAAATCCCTCAGCCCTCCGCCCGGCGGGCCGCGCCCCCCCACTGGCGGTTCGGCGGCTTTGACAGCTCCCTGCTGCCTCCGCTCAGGGGCGGGCGGCGGCGCGAGTTCCACCCTGGGAGCCCGGGTCCCCTCTCTCGAGCGAGCTCCCCTTCTCCGCTCCGGAGACTGTAGCTGGGAGGAAGGGGTCGAATGGCGCTGGCTTGACCCTTGCCGCTCTTCTCTCAGCGAACTCAAGTCCATGCTCATTTTCTGCAGGATGAGCTCCAGGGAGTCCATCTTCGACTCTAAAACCCGGATTCGGTCTGGGGTGGGGGAGTCTCCCCCCGGCGCCACCTGGACCACCGTCGGGGACAGCGGGTATCTCTGCCTCCAGGATGAGCCCTTCACCTCCGAGAAGTCCCCACGACTTTCGTCCCAGGTGACCAGTTCGCCCGGGGTCGTGACCGTGGTCTCTGGCGCGGTTTTCATGCCGGCAGCATCGCCCTCCCACCCCGAACGCGCCTCCTCCTGGATCGCCGAGAGCTCTCCCACAGGGGCTCTATTGGGTCGCCGCATGGTGGAGTCGGGCTCTCCCTCGCTCGACTCACCGCTTTCCACGAATAGCACGTCTGGCAAAAGCGCGCGAAAATACAAACTAAATCCCCTTGCTTGAGAAGCAACCCCTCCCTCGCCCGGCCAAGGCAACCGCCCTTTCCCAGGTGCTAGAAACCGTTAGCCTGTGCCTGGGAAAGAAACCTTGACTCCATGACCTAACCCAAACACATTCCAATACAGCAGCCAAGAGATAACACCTCAGTAGAGTGGAATTAGCAACCCGCTCTTGAGAGTATCCCCCTCCAAGGAAATGGCATGCGAGGCGTTACAATGTACCAGGCACTTTGAAACGGTGAACATGACATTACTTACTTTACGCTATTTACTTACTTTACGCTATTTACTTAGCGTAAAGTAAGTAAGTAACTTAAGACAAGTAAATAGCGTAAAGAAAGTAAATAGCGTAAAGTAAGTAACGCAAGTTAAGAAAATAGCGTAAAGTAACTAAATAGCGTAAGTTAAGTAAGTAATATAAGTTAAGTAAATAGCATAAAGTAAGTAAGTAACGTAAGATAAGTAAGTAACGTAAGTTAAGTAAATAGCGTAAACTAAGTAACGTAAGATATTAGCTTACGTTACTGACTTACTTAACGCTATTTACTTACTTGACGCTATTTACTTAGCGTAAAATAAGTAAGTAACGTAAGATAAGTAAATAGCGTAAAGTCAGTAAATAGCGTAAAGTAACGTAAGTTAAGTAAATAGCGTAAAGTAAGTAAATAGCGTAAGTTAAGTAAGTAATGTAAGTTAAGTAAAGAGCATAAAGTAAGTAAGTAACGTAAGATAAGTAAGTAACGTAAGTTAAGTAAATAGCGTAAAGTAAGTAACGTAAGATATTAGCTTACGTTACTGACTTACTTAACGCTATTTACTTACTTTACGCTATTTACTTATCGTAAATTAAGTAAGTAACGTAAGATAAGTAAATAGCGTAAAGTCAGTAAATAGCGTAAAGTAACGTAAGTTAAGTAAATAGCGTAAAGTAAGTAAATACCGTAAGTTAAGTAAGTAACGTAAGTTAAGTAAATAGCATAAAGTAAGTAAGTAAGGTAAGATAAGGAAGTAAGGTAAGTTAAGTAAATAGCGTAAAGTAACTAAATAGCGTAAGTTAAGTAAGTAATGTAAGTTAAGTAAAGAGCATAAAGTAAGTAAGTAACGTAAGATAAGTAAGTAACGTAAGTTAAGTAAATAGCGTAAAGTAAGTAACGTAAGATATTAGCTTACGTTACTGACTTACTTAACGCTATTTACTTACTTTACGCTATTTACTTAGCGTAAATTAAGTAAGTAACGTAAGATAAGTAAATAGCGTAAAGTCAGTAAATAGCGTAAAGTAACGTAAGTTAAGTAAATAGCGTAAAGTAAGTAAATACCGTAAGTTAAGTAAGTAACGTAAGTTAAGTAAATAGCATAAAGTAAGTAAGTAAGGTAAGATAAGGAAGTAAGGTAAGTTAAGTAAATAGCGTAAAGTAACTAAATAGCATAAGTTAAGTAAGTAATGTAAGTTAAATAGCATAAAGTAAGTAAGTAACGTAAGATAAGTAAGTAACGTAAGTTAAGTAAATAGCGTAAACTAAGTAACGTAAGATATTAGCTTACGTTACTGACTTACTTAACGCTATTTACTTACTTTACGCTATTTACTTAGCGTAAATTAAGTAAGTAACGCAAGATAAGTAAATAGCGTAAAGTCAGTAAATAGCGTAAAGTAACGTAAGTTAAGTAAATAGCGTAAAGTAAATAGCGTAAGTTAAGTAAGTAACGTAAGTTAAGTAAATAGCATAAAGTAAGTAAGTAAGGTAAGATAAGGAAGTAAGGTAAGTTAAGTAAATAGCGTAAAGTAACTAAATAGCGTAAGTTAAGTAAGTAATGTAAGTTAAATAGCATAAAGTAAGTAAGTAACGTAAGATAAGTAAGTAACGTAAGTTAAGTAAATAGCGTAAAGTAAGTAACGTAAGATATTAGCTTACGTTACGGACTTACTTAACGCTATTTACTTACTTTACGCTATTTACTTAGCGTAAATTAAGTAAGTAACGTAAGATAAGTAAATAGCGTAAAGTCAGTAAATAGCGTAAAGTAACGTAAGTTAAGTAAATAGCGTAAAGTAAGTAAATACCGTAAGTTAAGTAAGTCACGTAAGTTAAGTAAATAGCATAAAGTAAGTAAGTAAGGTAAGGTAAGTAAGTAAGGTAAGGTAAGTAAATAGCGTAAAGTAAGTAAATAGCGTAAGTTAAGTAACGTGTTATGTAAATATCTTAAAGTAAGTAAGTAACGTAAGATAAGTAAGTAACTTAAGGTAAGTAAATAGCGTAAAGTAAGTAACGTAAGTTAAGTAAATAGCGTAAAGTAAGTAAATAGCGTTATGTAAGTAAGTAACGGCAACAATTCAGGCTCGCCCTCGTCCCCGTAGAAAGGCACGCTCTCCATCTCGCTGTCAGCCACTGCAGCTTTCATCTTTCTCTGTAGCGAGGCGGACTTCGCAGTCGACTTTCCCTGCCGGTCCTCGCCCTTTCCCCCCGGGCACGCCGCCGCGCGGTGCCCCTCTTTGCCGCAGCACAGGCATGGCCCCTTCGCGTAGCGGCGCTCCTTCTCCTCTTCCCACGAACGTTGTCCGGGCCTCCCTGCGGTGTCCGAAGGGTGGGTGGGTTTCCCGTCTCGCCCCGACTTCGCCGCCCGTCTCTGCGCGAACACCTCGTGGGCATGCTCAGCCTTTCCCGCCAGCTGGATCCACCCGTACAGGCTGTCAGGGTCAGCTCAGGGGCGGGCGGCGGCGCGAGTTCCACCCTGGGAGCCCGGGGTCGTGACCGTGGTCTCTGGCGCGGTTTTCATGCCGGCAGCATCGCCCTCCCACCCCGAACGCGCCTCCTCCTGGATCGCCGAGAGCTCTCCCACAGGGGCTCTATCGGGTCGCCGCATGGTGGAGTCGGGCTCTCCCTCGCTCGACTCATCGCTTTCCACGAATAGCACGTCTGGCAAAAGCGCGCGAAAATACAAACTAAATCCCCTTGCTTGAGAAGCAACCCCTCCCTCGCCTGGCCAAGGCAACCGCCCCTTCCCAGGTGCTAGAAACCGTTAGCCTGCGCCTGGGAAAGCAACTTTGACTCCATGACCTAACCCAAACACATTCCAATACAGCAGCCAAGAGATAACACCTCAGTAGAGTGGAATTAGCAACCCGGTCTTGAGAGTAACCCCCTCCAAGGAAATGGCATGCGAGGCGTTACAATGTACCAGGCACTTTGAAACGGTGAACATGACATTACTTACTTTACGCTATTTACTTACTTTACGCTATTTACTTAGCATAAAGTAAGTAAGTAACTTAAGACAAGTAAATAGCGTAAAGTAAGTAAATAGCGTAAAGTAAGTAACGCAAGTTAAGAAAATAGCGTAAAGTAACTAAATAGCGTAAGTTAAGTAAGTAATGTAAGTTAAGTAAATAGCATAAAGTAAGTAAGTAACGTAAGATAAGTAAGTAACGTAAGTTAAGTAAATAGCGTAAACTAAGTAACGTAAGATATTAGCTTACGTTACTGACTTACTTAACGCTATTTACTTACTTTACGCTATTTACTTAGCGTAAATTAAGTAAGTAACGCAAGATAAGTAAATAGCGTAAAGTCAGTAAATAGCGTAAAGTAACGTAAGTTAAGTAAATAGCGTAAAGTAAGTAAATAGCGTAGGTTAAGTAAGTAACGTAAGTTAAGTAAATAGCATAAAGTAAGTAAGTAAGGTAAGATAAGGAAGTAAGGTAAGTTACGTAAATAGCGTAAAGTAACTAAATAGCGTAAGTTAAGTAAGTAATGTAAGTTAAGTAAATAGCATAAAGTAAGTAAGTAACGTAAGATAAGTAAGTAACGTAAGTTAAGTAAATAGCGTAAAGTAAGTAACGTAAGATATTAGCTTACGTTACGGACTTACTTAACGCTATTTACTTACTTTACGCTATTTACTTAGCGTAAATTAAGTAAGTAACGTAAGATAAGTAAATAGCGTAAAGAAAGTAAATAGCGTAAAGTAACGTAAGTTAAGTAAATAGCGTAAAGTAAGTAAATAGCGTAAGTTAAGTAAGTAACGTAAGTTAAGTAAATAGCATAAAGTAAGTAAGTAAGGTAAGATAAGTAAGTAAGGTAAGGTAAGTAAATAGCGTAAAGTAAGTAAATAGCGTAAGTTAAGTAAGTAACGTAAGTTAATAGCATAAAGTAAGTAAGTAAGGTAAGGTAAGTAAGTAAGGTAAGGTAAGTAAATAGCGTAAAGTAAGTAAATAGCGTAAAGTAAGTAACGCAAGTTAAGAAAATAGCGTAAAGTAACTAAATAGCGTAAGTTAAGTAAGTAATGTAAGTTAAGTAAATAGAATAAAGTAAGTAAGTAACGTAAGATAAGTAAGTAACGTAAGTTAAGTAAATAGCGTAAACTAAGTAACGTAAGATATTAGCTTACGTTACTGACTTACTTAACGCTATTTACTTACTTTACGCTATTTACTTAGCGTAAATTAAATAAGTAACGCAAGAGAAGTAAATAGCGTAAAGTCAGTAAATAGCGTAAAGTAACGTAAGTTAAGTAAATAGCGTAAAGTAAGTAAATAGCGTAAGTTAAGTAAGTAACGTAAGTTAAGTAAATAGCATAAAGTAAGTAAGTAAGGTAAGATAAGGAAGTAAGGTAAGTTAAGTAAATAGCGTAAAGTAACTAAATAGCGTAAGTTAAGTAAGTAATGTAAGTTAAGTAAATAGCATAAAGTAAGTAAGTAACGTAAGATAAGTAAGTAACGTAAGTTAAGTAAATAGCGTAAAGTAAGTAACGTAAGATATTAGCTTACGTTACGGACTTACTTAACGCTATTTACTTACTTTACGCTATTTACTTAGCGTAAATTAAGTAAGTAACGTAAGATAAGTAAATAGCGTAAAGAAAGTAAATAGCGTAAAGTAACGTAAGTTAAGTAAATAGCGTAAAGTAAGTAAATAGCGTAAGTTAAGTAAGTAACGTAAGTTAAGTAAATAGCATAAAGTAAGTAAGTAAGGTAAGATAAGTAAGTAAGGTAAGGTAAGTAAATAGCGTAAAGTAAGTAAATAGCGTAAGTTAAGTAACATGTTATGTAAATATCTTAAAGTAAGTAAGTAACGTAAGATAAGTAAGTAACGTAAGTTAAGTAAATAGCGTAAAGTAAGTAACGTAAGTTAAGTAAATAGCGTAAAGTAAGTAAATAGCGTTATGTAAGTAAGTAACGGCAACAATTCAGGCTCGCCCTCGTCCCCGTAGAAAGGCACGCTCTCCATCTCGCTGTCAGCCACTGCAGCTTTCATCTTTCTCTGTAGCGAGGCGGACTTCGCAGTCGACTTTCCCTGCCGGTCCTCGCCCTTTCCCCTCGGGCACGCCGCCGCGCGGTGCCCCTCTTTGCCGCAGCACAGGCACGGCCCCTTCGCGTAGCGGCGCTCCTTCTCCTCTTCCCACGAACGTTGTCCGGGCCTCCCTGCGGTGTCCGAAGGGTGGGTGGGTTTCCCGTCTCGCCCCGACTTCGCCGCCCGTCTCTGCGCGAACACCTCGTGGGCATGCTCAGCCTTTCCCGCCAGCTGGATCCACCCGTACAGGCTGTCAGGGTCATCTCGTCCCAGCGACCAGCGCAGCACTTTGGTGTTTAGACCATCCTTGAACAAGTCTATTATGGTTGCCTGCGACCAGTCTTCCACCTTCCCCGCTAGCGCTTTAAACTCCAGCGCGTAATCAGCCACGGTTCTCGATCCCTGCTTGAGTTCTTTCAAGGCACGCTTTGCCCACTCCTTAGCCAGTGGATCTTCGAAATGGTGCTGAAGAGCCCAGAGGAATTCGTCGAATACCGTAAGTTAAGTAAGTAACGTAAGTTAAGTAAATAGCATAAAGTAAGTAAGTAAGGTAAGATAAGGAAGTAAGGTAAGTTAAGTAAATAGCGTAAAGTAACTAAATAGCATAAGTTAAGTAAGTAATGTAAGTTAAATAGCATAAAGTAAGTAAGTAACGTAAGATAAGTAAGTAACGTAAGTTAAGTAAATAGCGTAAACTAAGTAACGTAAGATATTAGCTTACGTTACTGACTTACTTAACGCTATTTACTTACTTTACGCTATTTACTTAAATAGCGTAAATTAAGTAAGTAACGCAAGATAAGTAAATAGCGTAAAGTCAGTAAATAGCGTAAAGTAACGTAAGTTAAGTAAATAGCGTAAAGTAAATAGCGTAAAGTAAGTAAGTAACTTAAGACAAGTAAATAGCGTAAAGAAAGTAAATAGCGTAAAGTAAGTAACGCAAGTTAAGAAAATAGCGTAAAGTAACTAAATAGCGTAAGTTAAGTAAGTAATATAAGCATAAAGTAAGTAAGTAAGGTAAGGTAAGTAAGTAAGGTAAGGTAAGTAAATAGCGTAAAGTAAGTAAATAGCGTAAGTTAAGTAACGTGTTATGTAAATATCTTAAAGTAAGTAAGTAACGTAAGATAAGTAAGTAACTTAAGGTAAGTAAATAGCGTAAAGTAAGTAACGTAAGTTAAGTAAATAGCGTAAAGTAAGTAAATAGCGTTATGTAAGTAAGTAACGGCAACAATTCAGGCTCGCCCTCGTCCCCGTAGAAAGGCACGCTCTCCATCTCGCTGTCAGCCACTGCAGCTTTCATCTTTCTCTGTAGCGAGGCGGACTTCGCAGTCGACTTTCCCTGCCGGTCCTCGCCCTTTCCCCTCGGGCACGCCGCCGCGCGGTGCCCCTCTTTGCCGCAGCACAGGCACGGCCCCTTCGCGTAGCGGCGCTCCTTCTCCTCTTCCCACGAACGTTGTCCGGGCCTCCCTGCGGTGTCCGAAGGGTGGGTGGGTTTCCCGTCTCGTCCCGACTTCGCCGCCCGTCTCTGCGCGAACACCTCGTGGGCATGCTCAGCCTTTCCTGCAAGCTGGATCCACCTGTACAGGCTGTCAGGGTCAGCTCAGGGGCGGGCGGCGGTGCGAGTTCCACCCTGGGAGCCCGGGGTCGTGACCGTGGTCTCTGGCGCGGTTTCCATGCAGGCAGCATCGCCCTCCCACCCCGAACGCGCCTCCTCCTGGATCGCCGAGAGCTCTCCCACAGGGGCTCTATCGGGTCGCCGCATGGTGGAGTCGGGCTCTCCCTCGCTCGACTCATCGCTTTCCACGAATAGCACGTCTGGCAAAAGCGCACGAAAATACAAACTAAATCCCCTTGCTTGAGAAGCAACCCCTCCCTCGCCCGGCCAAGGCAACCGCCCCTTCCCAGGTGCTAGAAACCGTTAGCCTGCGCCTGGGAAAGCAACCTTGACTCCATGACCTAACCCAAACACATTCCAATACAGCAGCCAAGAGATAACACCTCAGTAGAGTGGAATTAGCAACCCGGTCTTGAGAGTAACCCCCTCCAAGGAAATGGCATGCGAGGCGTTACAATGTACCAGGCACTTTGAAACGGTGAACATGACATTACTTACTTTACGCTATTTACTTACTTTACGCTATTTACTTAGCATAAAGTAAGTAAGTAACTTAAGACAAGTAAATAGCGTAAAGTAAGTAAATAGCGTAAAGTAAGTAACGCAAGTTAAGAAAATAGCGTAAAGTAACTAAATAGCGTAAGTTAAGTAAGTAATGTAAGTTAAGTAAATAGCATAAAGTAAGTAAGTAACGTAAGATAAGTAAGTAACGTAAGTTAAGTAAATAGCGTAAACTAAGTAACGTAAGATATTAGCTTACGTTACTGACTTACTTAACGCTATTTACTTACTTTACGCTATTTACTTAGCGTAAATTAAGTAAGTAACGCAAGATAAGTAAATAGCGTAAAGTCAGTAAATAGCGTAAAGTAACGTAAGTTAAGTAAATAGCGTAAAGTAAGTAAATAGCGTAAGTTAAGTAAGTAACGTAAGTTAAGTAAATAGCATAAAGTAAGTAAGTAAGGTAAGATAAGGAAGTAAGGTAAGTTAAGTAAATAGCGTAAAGTAACTAAATAGCGTTTTTATCAGCTAGATATGAGCTCACTAATATTCCTAAGGAATATGCAGTGGAGGTGAAGAATCGATTTAAGGGACTGGACTTAGTAGATAGGGTCCCGGAAGAACTCTGGACAGAAGTTCGCAGCATTGTTCAGGAGGCGGCAACAAAATACATCCCAAAGAAAGAGAAAACCAAGAAGGCAAAATGGCTGTCTGCTGAGACACTAGAAGTAGCCCAAGAAAGAAGGAAAGCAAAAGGCAACAGTGATAGGGGGAGATATGCCCAATTAAATGCAAAATTCCAGAGGTTAGCCAGAAGAGATAAGGAATTATTTTTAAACAAGCAATGCGCGGAAGTGGAAGAAGACAATAGAATAGGAAGGACAAGAGACCTCTTCCAGAAAATTAGAAACATTGGAGGTAAATTCCAGGCCAAAATGGGTATGATCAAAAACAAAGATGGCAAGGACCTAACAGAAGAAGAAGAGATCAAGAAAAGGTGGCAAGAATATACAGAAAACCTGTATAGGAAGGATAACAATATCGGGGATAGCTTTGACGGTGTGGTCAGTGAGCTAGAGCCAGACATCCTGAAGAGTGAGGTTGAGTGGGCCTTAAGAAGCATTGCTAATAACAAGGCAACAGGAGACGACGGCATCCCAGCTGAACTGTTCAAAATCTTGCAAGATGATGCTGTCAAGGTAATGCATGCTATATGCCAGCAAATTTGGAAAACACAAGAATGGCCATCAGACTGGAAAAAATCAACTTATATCCCCATACCAAAAAAGGGGAACACTAAAGAATGTTCAAACTATCGAACAGTGGCACTCATTTCACATGCCAGTAAGGTAATGCTCAAGATCCTGCAAGGTAGACTTCAGCAGTTCATGGAGCGAGAATTGCCAGATGTACAAGCTGGGTTTAGAAAAGGCAGAGGAACTAGAGACCAAATTGCCAATATCCGCTGGATAATGGAAAAAGCCAGGGAGTTTCAGAAAAACATCTATTTCTGTTTTATTGACTATTCTAAAGCCTTTGACTGTGTGGACCATAACAAATTGTGGCAAGTTCTTAGTGTTATGGGGATACCAAGTCATCTTGTATGCCTCCTGAAGAATCTGTATAACGACCAAGTAGCAACAGTAAGAACAGACCACGGAACAACAGACTGGTTTAAGATTGGGAAAGGAGTACGGCAGGGCTGTATACTCTCACCCTACCTATTCAACTTGTATGCAGAACACATCATGCGACAAGTTGGCCTTGAGGAATCCAAGGCTGGAGTTAAAATCTCTGGAAGAAACATTAACAATCTCAGATATGCAGATGATACCACTTTGATGGCTGAAAGTGAAGAGGAACTGAGGAGCCTTATGATGAAGGTGAAAGAAGAAAGTGCAAAAGCTGGTTTGCAGCTAAACCTCAAAAAACCAAGATTATGGCAACCAGCTTGATTGATAACTGGCAAATAGAGGGAGAAAATGTAGAAGCAGTGAAAGACTTTGTATTCCTAGGTGCAAAGATTACTGCAGATGCTGACTGCAGTCAGGAAATCAGAAGACGCTTAATCCTTGGGAGAAGAGCAATGACAAATCTCGATAAAATAGTTAAGAGCAGAGACATCACACTGACAACAAAGGCCCGCATAGTTAAAGCAATGGTGTTCCCTGTAGTAACATATGGCTGTGAGAGCTGGACCATAAGGAAGGCTGAGCGAAGGAAGATCGATGCTTTTGAACTGTGGTGTTGGAGGAAAATTCTGAGAGTGCCTTGGACTGCAAGAAGATCCAACCAGTCCATCCTCCAGGAAATCAAGCCAGACTGCTCACTTGAGGAATGATATTAAAGGCAAAACTGAAATACTTTGGCCACATAATGAGAAGACAGGACACCCTGGAGAAGATGCTGATGCTAGGGAGAGTGGAAGGCAAAAGGAAGAGGGGTCGACCAAGGGCAAGATGGATGGATGATATTCTAGAGGTGACGGACTCGTCCCTGGGGGAGCTGGGGGTGTTGACGACCGACAGGAAGCTCTGGCGTGGGCTGGTCCATGAAGTCACGAAGAGTCGGAAGCGACTAAACGAATAAACAACAACAACAACTAAATAGCGTAAGTTAAGTAAGTAATGTAAGTTAAGTAAATAGCATAAAGTAAGTAAGTAACGTAAGATAAGTAAGTAACGTAAGTTAATTAAATAGCGTAAAGTAAGTAACGTAAGATATTAGCTTACGTTACGGACTTACTTAACGCTATTTACTTACTTTACGCTATTTACTTAGCGTAAATTAAGTAAGTAACGTAAGATAAGTAAATAGCGTAAAGAAAGTAAATAGCGTAAAGTAACGTAAGTTAAGTAAATAGCGTAAAGTAAGTAAATAGCGTAAGTTAAGTAAGTAACGTAAGTTAAGTAAATAGCATAAAGTAAGTAAGTAAGGTAAGATAAGTAAGTAAGGAAAGGTAAGTAAATAGCGTAAAGTAAGTAAATAGCGTAAGTTAAGTAAGTAACGTAAGTTAATAGCATAAAGTAAGTAAGTAAGGTAAGGTAAGTAAGTAAGGTAAGGTAAGTAAATAGCGTAAAGTAAGTAAATAGCGTAAAGTAAGTAACGCAAGTTAAGAAAATAGCGTAAAGTAAGTAAATAGCGTAAGTTAAGTAAGTAATGTAAGTTAAGTAAATAGCATAAAGTAAGTAAGTAACGTAAGATAAGTAAGTAACGTAAGTTAAGTAAATAGCGTAAACTAAGTAACGTAAGATATTAGCTTACGTTACTGACTTACTTAACGCTATTTACTTACTTTACGCTATTTACTTAGCGTAAATTAAGTAAGTAACGCAAGATAAGTAAATAGCGTAAAGTCAGTAAATAGCGTAAAGTAACGTAAGTTAAGTAAATAGCGTAAAGTAAGTAAATAGCGTAAGTTAAGTAAGTAAGGTAAGTTAAGTAAATAGCATAAAGTAAGTAAGTAAGGTAAGATAAGGAAGTAAGGTAAGTTAAGTAAATAGCGTAAAGTAACTAAATAGCGTAAGTTAAGTAAGTAATGTAAGTTAAGTAAATAGCATAAAGTAAGTAAGTAACGTAAGATAAGTAAGTAACGTAAGTTAAGTAAATAGCGTAAAGTAAGTAACGTAAGATATTAGCTTACGTTACGGACTTACTTAACGCTATTTACTTACTTTACGCTATTTACTTAGCGTAAATTAAGTAAGTAACGTAAGATAAGTAAATAGCGTAAAGAAAGTAAATAGCGTAAAGTAACGTAAGTTAAGTAAATAGCGTAAAGTAAGTAAATAGCGTAAGTTAAGTAAGTAACGTAAGTTAAGTAAATAGCATAAAGTAAGTAAGTAAGGTAAGATAAGTAAGTAAGGTAAGGTAAGTAAATAGCGTAAAGTAAGTAAATAGCGTAAGTTAAGTAAGTAACGTAAGTTAATAGCATAAAGTAAGTAAGTAAGGTAAGGTAAGTAAGTAAGGTAAGGTAAGTAAATAGCGTAAAGTAAGTAAATAGCGTAAGTTAAGTAACATGTTATGTAAATATCTTAAAGTAAGTAAGTAACGTAAGATAAGTAAGTAACGTAAGTTAAGTAAATAGTGTAAAGTAAGTAACGTAAGTTAAGTAAATAGCGTAAAGTAAGTAAATAGCGTTATGTAAGTAAGTAACGGCAACAATTCAGGCTCGCCCTCGTCCCCGTAGAAAGGCACGCTCTCCATCTCGCTGTCAGCCACTGCAGCTTTCATCTTTCTCTGTAGCGAGGCGGACTTCGCAGTCGACTTTCCCTGCCGGTCCTCGCCCTTTCCCCTCGGGCACGCCGCCGCGCGGTGCCCCTCTTTGCCGCAGCACAGGCACGGCCCCTTCGCGTAGCGGCGCTCCTTCTCCTCTTCCCACGAACGTTGTCCGGGCCTCCCTGCGGTGTCCGAAGGGTGGGTGGGTTTCCCGTCTCGCCCCGACTTCGCCGCCCGTCTCTGCGCGAACACCTCGTGGGCATGCTCAGCCTTTCCCGCCAGCTGGATCCACCCGTACAGGCTGTCAGGGTCATCTCGTCCCAGCGACCAGCGCAGCACTTTGGTGTTTAGACCATCCTTGAACAAGTCTATTATGGTTGCCTGCGACCAGTCTTCCACCTTCCCCGCTAGCGCTTTAAACTCCAGCGCGTAATCAGCCACGGTTCTCGATCCCTGCTTGAGTTCTTTCAAGGCACGCTTTGCCCACTCCTTAGCCAGTGGATCTTCGAAATGGTGCTGAAGAGCCCAGAGGAATTCGTCGAATTTCTCCAATTCAGGGGCTTCCAACTGGCACATCTCTACCTTCCAGTCCACTGCCCTCCCCTTGAGCTTCGTGGCAATGGTAATGATTCTTGCTTTTTCCGAGCGAAAAAGCGACCCCCATTCTTCCATGTAAGCCTTGGCATTCGCCAAAAAGAACGAGAGCTTCGTCGGGTCTCCATCGAACTTGACAGGGAAATCCCTCAGCCCTCCGCCCGGCGGGCCGCGCCCCCCCACTGGCGGTTCGGCGGCTTTGACAGCTCCCTGCTGCCTCCGCTCAGGGGCGGGCGGCGGCGCGAGTTCCACCCTGGGAGCCCGGGTCCCCTCTCTCGAGCGAGCTCCCCTTCTCCGCTCCGGAGACTGTAGCTGGGAGGAAGGGGTCGAATGGCGCTGGCTTGACCCTTGCCGCTCTTCTCTCAGCGAACTCAAGTCCATGCTCATTTTCTGCAGGATGAGCTCCAGGGAGTCCATCTTCGACTCTAAAACCCGGATTCGGTCTGGGGTGGGGGAGTCTCCCCCCGGCGCCACCTGGACCACCGTCGGGGACAGCGGGTATCTCTGCCTCCAGGATGAGCCCTTCACCTCCGAGAAGTCCCCACGACTTTCGTCCCAGGTGACCAGTTCGCCCGGGGTCGTGACCGTGGTCTCTGGCGCGGTTTTCATGCCGGCAGCATCTCCCTCCCACCCCGAACGCGCCTCCTCCTGGATCGCCGAGAGCTCTCCCACAGGGGCTCTATTGGGTCGCCGCATGGTGGAGTCGGGCTCTCCCTCGCTCGACTCACCGCTTTCCACGAATAGCACGTCTGGCAAAAGCGCGCGAAAATACAAACTAAATCCCCTTGCTTGAGAAGCAACCCCTCCCTCGCCCGGCCAAGGCAACCGCCCTTTCCCAGGTGCTAGAAACTGTTAGCCTGCGCCTGGGAAAGCAACCTTGACTCCATGACCTAACCCAAACACATTCCAATACAGCAGCCAAGAGATAACACCTCAGTAGAGTGGAATTAGCAACCCGCTCTTGAGAGTATCCCCCTCCAAGGAAATGGCATGCGAGGCGTTACAATGTACCAGGCACTTTGAAACGGTGAACATGACATTACTTACTTTACGCTATTTACTTACTTTACGCTATTTACTTAGCATAAAGTAAGTAAGTAACTTAAGACAAGTAAATAGCGTAAAGTAAGTAAATAGCGTAAAGTAAGTAACGCAAGTTAAGAAAATAGCGTAAAGTAACTAAATAGCGTAAGTTAAGTAAGTAATGTAAGTTAAGTAAATAGCATAAAGTAAGTAAGTAACGTAAGATAAGTAAGTAACGTAAGTTAAGTAAATAGCGTAAACTAAGTAACGTAAGATATTAGCTTACGTTACTGACTTACTTAACGCTATTTACTTACTTTACGCTATTTACTTAGCGTAAATTAAGTAAGTAACGCAAGATAAGTAAATAGCGTAAAGTCAGTAAATAGCGTAAAGTAACGTAAGTTAAGTAAATAGCGTAAAGTAAGTAAATAGCGTAAGTTAAGTAAGTAACGTAAGTTAAGTAAATAGCATAAAGTAAGTAAGAAAGGTAAGATAAGGAAGTAAGGTAAGTTAAGTAAATAGCGTAAAGTAACTAAATAGCGTAAGTTAAGTAAGTAATGTAAGTTAAGTAAATAGCATAAAGTAAGTAAGTAACGTAAGATAAGTAAGTAACGTAAGTTAAGTAAATAGCGTAAAGTAAGTAACGTAAGATATTAGCTTACGTTACGGACTTACTTAACGCTATTTACTTACTTTACGCTATTTACTTAGCGTAAATTAAGTAAGTAACGTAAGATAAGTAAATAGCGTAAAGAAAGTAAATAGCGTAAAGTAACGTAAGTTAAGTAAATAGCGTAAAGTAAGTAAATAGCGTAAGTTAAGTAAGTAACGTAAGTTAAGTAAATAGCATAAAGTAAGTAAGTAAGGTAAGATAAGTAAGTAAGGTAAGGTAAGTAAATAGCGTAAAGTAAGTAAATAGCGTAAGTTAAGTAAGTAACGTAAGTTAATAGCATAAAGTAAGTAAGTAAGGTAAGGTAAGTAAGTAAGGTAAGGTAAGTAAATAGCGTAAAGTAAGTAAATAGCGTAAAGTAAGTAACGCAAGTTAAGAAAATAGCGTAAAGTAACTAAATAGCGTAAGTTAAGTAAGTAATGTAAGTTAAGTAAATAGCATAAAGTAAGTAAGTAACGTAAGATAAGTAAGTAACGTAAGTTAAGTAAATAGCGTAAACTAAGTAACGTAAGATATTAGCTTACGTTACTGACTTACTTAACGCTATTTACTTACTTTACGCTATTTACTTAGCGTAAATTAAGTAAGTAACGCAAGATAAGTAAATAGCGTAAAGTCAGTAAATAGCGTAAAGTAACGTAAGTTAAGTAAATAGCGTAAAGTAAGTAAATAGCGTAAGTTAAGTAAGTAAGGTAAGTTAAGTAAATAGCATAAAGTAAGTAAGTAAGGTAAGATAAGGAAGTAAGGTAAGTTAAGTAAATAGCGTAAAGTAACTAAATAGCGTAAGTTAAGTAAGTAATGTAAGTTAAGTAAATAGCATAAAGTAAGTAAGTAACGTAAGATAAGTAAGTAACGTAAGTTAAGTAAATAGCGTAAAGTAAGTAACGTAAGATATTAGCTTACGTTACGGACTTACTTAACGCTATTTACTTACTTTACGCTATTTACTTAGCGTAAATTAAGTAAGTAACGTAAGATAAGTAAATAGCGTAAAGAAAGTAAATAGCGTAAAGTAACGTAAGTTAAGTAAATAGCGTAAAGTAAGTAAATAGCGTAAGTTAAGTAAGTAACGTAAGTTAAGTAAATAGCATAAAGTAAGTAAGTAAGGTAAGATAAGTAAGTAAGGTAAGGTAAGTAAATAGCGTAAAGTAAGTAAATAGCGTAAGTTAAGTAAGTAACGTAAGTTAATAGCATAAAGTAAGTAAGTAAGGTAAGGTAAGTAAGTAAGGTAAGGTAAGTAAATAGCGTAAAGTAAGTAAATAGCGTAAAGTAAGTAACGCAAGTTAAGAAAATAGCGTAAAGTAACTAAATAGCGTAAGTTAAGTAAGTAATGTAAGTTAAGTAAATAGCATAAAGTAAGTAAGTAACGTAAGATAAGTAAGTAACGTAAGTTAAGTAAATAGCGTAAACTAAGTAACGTAAGATATTAGCTTACGTTACTGACTTACTTAACGCTATTTACTTACTTTACGCTATTTACTTAGCGTAAATTAAGTAAGTAACGCAAGATAAGTAAATAGCGTAAAGTCAGTAAATAGCGTAAAGTAACGTAAGTTAAGTAAATAGCGTAAAGTAAGTAAATAGCGTAAGTTAAGTAAGTAAGGTAAGTTAAGTAAATAGCATAAAGTAAGTAAGTAAGGTAAGATAAGGAAGTAAGGTAAGTTAAGTAAATAGCGTAAAGTAACTAAATAGCGTAAGTTAAGTAAGTAATGTAAGTTAAGTAAATAGCATAAAGTAAGTAAGTAACGTAAGATAAGTAAGTAACGTAAGTTAAGTAAATAGCGTAAAGTAAGTAACGTAAGATATTAGCTTACGTTACGGACTTACTTAACGCTATTTACTTACTTTACGCTATTTACTTAGCGTAAATTAAGTAAGTAACGTAAGATAAGTAAATAGCGTAAAGAAAGTAAATAGCGTAAAGTAACGTAAGTTAAGTAAATAGCGTAAAGTAAGTAAATAGCGTAAGTTAAGTAAGTAACGTAAGTTAAGTAAATAGCATAAAGTAAGTAAGTAAGGTAAGATAAGTAAGTAAGGTAAGGTAAGTAAATAGCGTAAAGTAAGTAAATAGCGTAAGTTAAGTAAGTAACGTAAGTTAATAGCATAAAGTAAGTAAGTAAGGTAAGGTAAGTAAGTAAGGTAAGGTAAGTAAATAGCGTAAAGTAAGTAAATAGCGTAAGTTAAGTAACATGTTATGTAAATATCTTAAAGTAAGTAAGTAACGTAAGATAAGTAAGTAACGTAAGTTAAGTAAATAGTGTAAAGTAAGTAACGTAAGTTAAGTAAATAGCGTAAAGTAAGTAAATAGCGTTATGTAAGTAAGTAACGGCAACAATTCAGGCTCGCCCTCGTCCCCGTAGAAAGGCACGCTCTCCATCTCGCTGTCAGCCACTGCAGCTTTCATCTTTCTCTGTAGCGAGGCGGACTTCGCAGTCGACTTTCCCTGCCGGTCCTCGCCCTTTCCCCTCGGGCACGCCGCCGCGCGGTGCCCCTCTTTGCCGCAGCACAGGCACGGCCCCTTCGCGTAGCGGCGCTCCTTCTCCTCTTCCCACGAACGTTGTCCGGGCCTCCCTGCGGTGTCCGAAGGGTGGGTGGGTTTCCCGTCTCGCCCCGACTTCGCCGCCCGTCTCTGCGCGAACACCTCGTGGGCATGCTCAGCCTTTCCCGCCAGCTGGATCCACCCGTACAGGCTGTCAGGGTCATCTCGTCCCAGCGACCAGCGCAGCACTTTGGTGTTTAGACCATCCTTGAACAAGTCTATTATGGTTGCCTGCGACCAGTCTTCCACCTTCCCCGCTAGCGCTTTAAACTCCAGCGCGTAATCAGCCACGGTTCTCGATCCCTGCTTGAGTTCTTTCAAGGCACGCTTTGCCCACTCCTTAGCCAGTGGATCTTCGAAATGGTGCTGAAGAGCCCAGAGGAATTCGTCGAATTTCTCCAATTCAGGGGCTTCCAACTGGCACATCTCTACCTTCCAGTCCACTGCCCTCCCCTTGAGCTTCGTGGCAATGGTAATGATTCTTGCTTTTTCCGAGCGAAAAAGCGACCCCCATTCTTCCATGTAAGCCTTGGCATTCGCCAAAAAGAACGAGAGCTTCGTCGGGTCTCCATCGAACTTGACAGGGAAATCCCTCAGCCCTCCGCCCGGCGGGCCGCGCCCCCCCACTGGCGGTTCGGCGGCTTTGACAGCTCCCTGCTGCCTCCGCTCAGGGGCGGGCGGCGGCGCGAGTTCCACCCTGGGAGCCCGGGTCCCCTCTCTCGAGCGAGCTCCCCTTCTCCGCTCCGGAGACTGTAGCTGGGAGGAAGGGGTCGAATGGCGCTGGCTTGACCCTTGCCGCTCTTCTCTCAGCGAACTCAAGTCCATGCTCATTTTCTGCAGGATGAGCTCCAGGGAGTCCATCTTCGACTCTAAAACCCGGATTCGGTCTGGGGTGGGGGAGTCTCCCCCCGGCGCCACCTGGACCACCGTCGGGGACAGCGGGTATCTCTGCCTCCAGGATGAGCCCTTCACCTCCGAGAAGTCCCCACGACTTTCGTCCCAGGTGACCAGTTCGCCCGGGGTCGTGACCGTGGTCTCTGGCGCGGTTTTCATGCCGGCAGCATCTCCCTCCCACCCCGAACGCGCCTCCTCCTGGATCGCCGAGAGCTCTCCCACAGGGGCTCTATTGGGTCGCCGCATGGTGGAGTCGGGCTCTCCCTCGCTCGACTCACCGCTTTCCACGAATAGCACGTCTGGCAAAAGCGCGCGAAAATACAAACTAAATCCCCTTGCTTGAGAAGCAACCCCTCCCTCGCCCGGCCAAGGCAACCGCCCTTTCCCAGGTGCTAGAAACTGTTAGCCTGCGCCTGGGAAAGCAACCTTGACTCCATGACCTAACCCAAACACATTCCAATACAGCAGCCAAGAGATAACACCTCAGTAGAGTGGAATTAGCAACCCGCTCTTGAGAGTATCCCCCTCCAAGGAAATGGCATGCGAGGCGTTACAATGTACCAGGCACTTTGAAACGGTGAACATGACATTACTTACTTTACGCTATTTACTTACTTTACGCTATTTACTTAGCATAAAGTAAGTAAGTAACTTAAGACAAGTAAATAGCGTAAAGTAAGTAAATAGCGTAAAGTAAGTAACGCAAGTTAAGAAAATAGCGTAAAGTAACTAAATAGCGTAAGTTAAGTAAGTAATGTAAGTTAAGTAAATAGCATAAAGTAAGTAAGTAACGTAAGATAAGTAAGTAACGTAAGTTAAGTAAATAGCGTAAACTAAGTAACGTAAGATATTAGCTTACGTTACTGACTTACTTAACGCTATTTACTTACTTTACGCTATTTACTTAGCGTAAATTAAGTAAGTAACGCAAGATAAGTAAATAGCGTAAAGTCAGTAAATAGCGTAAAGTAACGTAAGTTAAGTAAATAGCGTAAAGTAAGTAAATAGCGTAAGTTAAGTAAGTAACGTAAGTTAAGTAAATAGCATAAAGTAAGTAAGAAAGGTAAGATAAGGAAGTAAGGTAAGTTAAGTAAATAGCGTAAAGTAACTAAATAGCGTAAGTTAAGTAAGTAATGTAAGTTAAGTAAATAGCATAAAGTAAGTAAGTAACGTAAGATAAGTAAGTAACGTAAGTTAAGTAAATAGCGTAAAGTAAGTAACGTAAGATATTAGCTTACGTTACGGACTTACTTAACGCTATTTACTTACTTTACGCTATTTACTTAGCGTAAATTAAGTAAGTAACGTAAGATAAGTAAATAGCGTAAAGAAAGTAAATAGCGTAAAGTAACGTAAGTTAAGTAAATAGCGTAAAGTAAGTAAATAGCGTAAGTTAAGTAAGTAACGTAAGTTAAGTAAATAGCATAAAGTAAGTAAGTAAGGTAAGATAAGTAAGTAAGGTAAGGTAAGTAAATAGCGTAAAGTAAGTAAATAGCGTAAGTTAAGTAAGTAACGTAAGTTAATAGCATAAAGTAAGTAAGTAAGGTAAGGTAAGTAAGTAAGGTAAGGTAAGTAAATAGCGTAAAGTAAGTAAATAGCGTAAAGTAAGTAACGCAAGTTAAGAAAATAGCGTAAAGTAACTAAATAGCGTAAGTTAAGTAAGTAATGTAAGTTAAGTAAATAGCATAAAGTAAGTAAGTAACGTAAGATAAGTAAGTAACGTAAGTTAAGTAAATAGCGTAAACTAAGTAACGTAAGATATTAGCTTACGTTACTGACTTACTTAACGCTATTTACTTACTTTACGCTATTTACTTAGCGTAAATTAAGTAAGTAACGCAAGATAAGTAAATAGCGTAAAGTCAGTAAATAGCGTAAAGTAACGTAAGTTAAGTAAATAGTGTAAAGTAAGTAAATAGCGTAAGTTAAGTAAGTAACGTAAGTTAAGTAAATAGCATAAAGTACGTAAGTAAGGTAAGATAAGGAAGTAAGGTAAGTTAAGTAAATAGCATAAAGTAACTAAATAGCGTAAGTTAAGTAAGTAATGTAAGTTAAGTAAATAGCATAAAGTAAGTAAGCAACGTAAGATAAGTAAGTAACGTAAGTTAAGTAAATAGCGTAAAGTAAGTAACGTAAGATATTAGCTTACGTTACGGACTTACTTAACGCTATTTACTTACTTTACGCTATTTACTTAGCGTAAATTAAGTAAGTAACGTAAGATAAGTAAATAGCGTAAAGAAAGTAAATAGCGTAAAGTAACGTAAGTTAAGTAAATAGCGTAAAGTAAGTAAATACCGTAAGTTAAGTAAGTAACGTAAGTTAAGTAAATAGCATAAAGTAAGTAAGTAAGGTAAGGTAAGTAAGTAAGGTAAGTTAAGTAAATAGCGTAAAGTAAGTAAATACCGTAAGTTAAGTAAGTAACGTAAGTTAAGTAAATAGCATAAAGTAAGTAAGTAAGGTAAGATAAGTAAGTAAGGTAAGGTAAGTAAATAGCGTAAAGTAAGTAAATAGCGTAAGTTAAGTAAGTAACGTAAGTTAATAGCATAAAGTAAGTAAGTAAGGTAAGATAAGTAAGTAAGGTAAGGTAAGTAAATAGCGTAAAGTAAGTAAATAGCGTAAGTTAAGTAACATGTTATGTAAATATCTTAAAGTAAGTAAGTAACGTAAGATAAGTAAGTAACGTAAGTTAAGTAAATAGCGTAAAGTAAGTAACGTAAGTTAAGTAAATAGCGTAAAGTAAGTAAATAGCGTTATGTAAGTAAGTAACGGCAACAATTCAGGCTCGCCCTCGTCCCCGTAGAAAGGCACGCTCTCCATCTCGCTGTCAGCCACTGCAGCTTTCATCTTTCTCTGTAGCGAGGCGGACTTCGCAGTCGACTTTCCCTGCCGGTCCTCGCCCTTTCCCCTCGGGCACGCCGCCGCGCGGTGCCCCTCTTTGCCGCAGCACAGGCACGGCCCCTTCGCGTAGCGGCGCTCCTTCTCCTCTTCCCACGAACGTTGTCCGGGCCTCCCTGCGGTGTCCGAAGGGTGGGTGGGTTTCCCGTCTCGCCCCGACTTCGCCGCCCGTCTCTGCGCGAACACCTCGTGGGCATGCTCAGCCTTTCCCGCCAGCTGGATCCACCCGTACAGGCTGTCAGGGTCATCTCGTCCCAGCGACCAGCGCAGCACTTTGGTGTTTAGACCATCCTTGAACAAGTCTATTATGGTTGCCTGCGACCAGTCTTCCACCTTCCCCGCTAGCGCTTTAAACTCCAGCGCGTAATCAGCCACGGTTCTCGATCCCTGCTTGAGTTCTTTCAAGGCACGCTTTGCCCACTCCTTAGCCAGTGGATCTTCGAAATGGTGCTGAAGAGCCCAGAGGAATTCGTCGAATTTCTCCAATTCAGGGGCTTCCAACTGGCACATCTGTACCTTCCAGTCCGCTGCCCTCCCCTTGAGCTTCGTGGCAATGGTAATGATTCTTGCTTTTTCCGAGCGAAAAAGCGACCCCCATTCTTCCATGTAAGCCTTGGCATTCGCCAAAAAGAACGAGAGCTTCGTCGGGTCTCCATCGAACTTGACAGGGAAATCCCTCAGCCCTCCGCCCGGCGGGCCGCGCCCCCCCACTGGCGGTTCGGCGGCTTTGACAGCTCCCTGCTGCCTCCGCTCAGGGGCGGGCGGCGGCGCGAGTTCCACCCTGGGAGCCCGGGTCCCCTCTCTCGAGCGAGCTCCCCTTCTCCGCTCCGGAGACTGTAGCTGGGAGGAAGGGGTCGAATGGCGCTGGCTTGACCCTTGCCGCTCTTCTCTCAGCGAACTCAAGTCCATGCTCATTTTCTGCAGGATGAGCTCCAGGAGTCCATCTTCGACTCTAAAACCCGGATTCGGTCTGGGGTGGGGGAGTCTCCCCCCGGCGCCACCTGGACCACCGTCGCGGACAGCGGGTATCTCTGCCTCCAGGATGAGCCCTTCACCTCCGAGAAGTCCCCACGACTTTCGTCCCAGGTGACCAGTTCGCCCGGGGTCGTGACCGTGGTCTCTGGCGCGGTTTTCATGCCGGCAGCATCTCCCTCCCACCCCGAACGCGCCTCCTCCTGGATCGCCGAGAGCTCTCCCACAGGGGCTCTATTGGGTCGCCGCATGGTGGAGTCGGGCTCTCCCTCGCTCGACTCACCGCTTTCCACGAATAGCACGTCTGGCAAAAGCGCGCGAAAATACAAACTAAATCCCCTTGCTTGAGAAGCAACCCCTCCCTCGCCCGGCCAAGGCAACCGCCCTTTCCCAGGTGCTAGAAACTGTTAGCCTGCGCCTGGGAAAGCAACCTTGACTCCATGACCTAACCCAAACACATTCCAATACAGCAGCCAAGAGATAACACCTCAGTAGAGTGGAATTAGCAACCCGCTCTTGAGAGTATCCCCCTCCAAGGAAATGGCATGCGAGGCGTTACAATGTACCAGGCACTTTGAAACGGTGAACATGACATTACTTACTTTACGCTATTTACTTACTTTACGCTATTTACTTAGCATAAAGTAAGTAAGTAACTTAAGACAAGTAAATAGCGTAAAGTAAGTAAATAGCGTAAAGTAAGTAACGCAAGTTAAGAAAATAGCGTAAAGTAACTAAATAGCGTAAGTTAAGTAAGTAATGTAAGTTAAGTAAATAGCATAAAGTAAGTAAGTAACGTAAGATAAGTAAGTAACGTAAGTTAAGTAAATAGCGTAAACTAAGTAACGTAAGATATTAGCTTACGTTACTGACTTACTTAACGCTATTTACTTACTTTACGCTATTTACTTAGCGTAAATTAAGTAAGTAACGCAAGATAAGTAAATAGCGTAAAGTCAGTAAATAGCGTAAAGTAACGTAAGTTAAGTAAATAGCGTAAAGTAAGTAAATAGCGTAAGTTAAGTAAGTAACGTAAGTTAAGTAAATAGCATAAAGTAAGTAAGAAAGGTAAGATAAGGAAGTAAGGTAAGTTAAGTAAATAGCGTAAAGTAACTAAATAGCGTAAGTTAAGTAAGTAATGTAAGTTAAGTAAATAGCATAAAGTAAGTAAGTAACGTAAGATAAGTAAGTAACGTAAGTTAAGTAAATAGCGTAAAGTAAGTAACGTAAGATATTAGCTTACGTTACGGACTTACTTAACGCTATTTACTTACTTTACGCTATTTACTTAGCGTAAATTAAGTAAGTAACGTAAGATAAGTAAATAGCGTAAAGAAAGTAAATAGCGTAAAGTAACGTAAGTTAAGTAAATAGCGTAAAGTAAGTAAATAGCGTAAGTTAAGTAAGTAACGTAAGTTAAGTAAATAGCATAAAGTAAGTAAGTAAGGTAAGATAAGTAAGTAAGGTAAGGTAAGTAAATAGCGTAAAGTAAGTAAATAGCGTAAGTTAAGTAAGTAACGTAAGTTAATAGCATAAAGTAAGTAAGTAAGGTAAGGTAAGTAAGTAAGGTAAGGTAAGTAAATAGCGTAAAGTAAGTAAATAGCGTAAAGTAAGTAACGCAAGTTAAGAAAATAGCGTAAAGTAACTAAATAGCGTAAGTTAAGTAAGTAATGTAAGTTAAGTAAATAGCATAAAGTAAGTAAGTAACGTAAGATAAGTAAGTAACGTAAGTTAAGTAAATAGCGTAAACTAAGTAACGTAAGATATTAGCTTACGTTACTGACTTACTTAACGCTATTTACTTACTTTACGCTATTTACTTAGCATAAATTAAGTAAGTAACGCAAGATAAGTAAATAGCGTAAAGTCAGTAAATAGCGTAAAGTAACGTAAGTTAAGTAAATAGCGTAAAGTAAGTAAATAGCGTAAGTTAAGTAAGTAAGGTAAGTTAAGTAAATAGCATAAAGTAAGTAAGTAAGGTAAGATAAGGAAGTAAGGTAAGTTAAGTAAATAGCGTAAAGTAACTAAATAGCGTAAGTTAAGTAAGTAATGTAAGTTAAGTAAATAGCATAAAGTAAGTAAGTAACGTAAGATAAGTAAGTAACGTAAGTTAAGTAAATAGCGTAAAGTAAGTAACGTAAGATATTAGCTTACGTTACGGACTTACTTAACGCTATTTACTTACTTTACGCTATTTACTTAGCGTAAATTAAGTAAGTAACGTAAGATAAGTAAATAGCGTAAAGAAAGTAAATAGCGTAAAGTAACGTAAGTTAAGTAAATAGCGTAAAGTAAGTAAATAGCGTAAGTTAAGTAAGTAACGTAAGTTAAGTAAATAGCATAAAGTAAGTAAGTAAGGTAAGATAAGTAAGTAAGGTAAGGTAAGTAAATAGCGTAAAGTAAGTAAATAGCGTAAGTTAAGTAAGTAACGTAAGTTAATAGCATAAAGTAAGTAAGTAAGGTAAGGTAAGTAAGTAAGGTAAGGTAAGTAAATAGCGTAAAGTAAGTAAATAGCGTAAAGTAAGTAACGCAAGTTAAGACAATAGCGTAAAGTAACTAAATAGCGTAAGTTAAGTAAGTAATGTAAGTTAAGTAAATAGCATAAAGTAAGTAAGTAACGTAAGATAAGTAAGTAACGTAAGTTAAGTAAATAGCGTAAACTAAGTAACGTAAGATATTAGCTTACGTTACTGACTTACTTAACGCTATTTACTTACTTTACGCTATTTACTTAGCGTAAATTAAGTAAGTAACGCAAGATAAGTAAATAGCGTAAAGTCAGTAAATAGCGTAAAGTAACGTAAGTTAAGTAAATAGTGTAAAGTAAGTAAATAGCGTAAGTTAAGTAAGTAACGTAAGTTAAGTAAATAGCATAAAGTAAGTAAGTAAGGTAAGATAAGGAAGTAAGGTAAGTTAAGTAAATAGCATAAAGTAACTAAATAGCGTAAGTTAAGTAAGTAATGTAAGTTAAGTAAATAGCATAAAGTAAGTAAGCAACGTAAGATAAGTAAGTAACGTAAGTTAAGTAAATAGCGTAAAGTAAGTAACGTAAGATATTAGCTTACGTTACGGACTTACTTAACGCTATTTACTTACTTTACGCTATTTACTTAGCGTAAATTAAGTAAGTAACGTAAGATAAGTAAATAGCGTAAAGAAAGTAAATAGCGTAAAGTAACGTAAGTTAAGTAAATAGCGTAAAGTAAGTAAATACCGTAAGTTAAGTAAGTAACGTAAGTTAAGTAAATAGCATAAAGTAAGTAAGTAAGGTAAGGTAAGTAAGTAAGGTAAGTTAAGTAAATAGCGTAAAGTAAGTAAATACCGTAAGTTAAGTAAGTAACGTAAGTTAAGTAAATAGCATAAAGTAAGTAAGTAAGGTAAGATAAGTAAGTAAGGTAAGGTAAGTAAATAGCGTAAAGTAAGTAAATAGCGTAAGTTAAGTAAGTAACGTAAGTTAATAGCATAAAGTAAGTAAGTAAGGTAAGATAAGTAAGTAAGGTAAGGTAAGTAAATAGCGTAAAGTAAGTAAATAGCGTAAGTTAAGTAACATGTTATGTAAATATCTTAAAGTAAGTAAGTAACGTAAGATAAGTAAGTAACGTAAGTTAAGTAAATAGCGTAAAGTAAGTAACGTAAGTTAAGTAAATAGCGTAAAGTAAGTAAATAGCGTTATGTAAGTAAGTAACGGCAACAATTCAGGCTCGCCCTCGTCCCCGTAGAAAGGCACGCTCTCCATCTCGCTGTCAGCCACTGCAGCTTTCATCTTTCTCTGTAGCGAGGCGGACTTCGCAGTCGACTTTCCCTGCCGGTCCTCGCCCTTTCCCCTCGGGCACGCCGCCGCGCGGTGCCCCTCTTTGCCGCAGCACAGGCACGGCCCCTTCGCGTAGCGGCGCTCCTTCTCCTCTTCCCACGAACGTTGTCCGGGCCTCCCTGCGGTGTCCGAAGGGTGGGTGGGTTTCCCGTCTCGCCCCGACTTCGCCGCCCGTCTCTGCGCGAACACCTCGTGGGCATGCTCAGCCTTTCCCGCCAGCTGGATCCACCCGTACAGGCTGTCAGGGTCATCTCGTCCCAGCGACCAGCGCAGCACTTTGGTGTTTAGACCATCCTTGAACAAGTCTATTATGGTTGCCTGCGACCAGTCTTCCACCTTCCCCGCTAGCGCTTTAAACTCCAGCGCGTAATCAGCCACGGTTCTCGATCCCTGCTTGAGTTCTTTCAAGGCACGCTTTGCCCACTCCTTAGCCAGTGGATCTTCGAAATGGTGCTGAAGAGCCCAGAGGAATTCGTCGAATTTCTCCAATTCAGGGGCTTCCAACTGGCACATCTGTACCTTCCAGTCCGCTGCCCTCCCCTTGAGCTTCGTGGCAATGGTAATGATTCTTGCTTTTTCCGAGCGAAAAAGCGACCCCCATTCTTCCATGTAAGCCTTGGCATTCGCCAAAAAGAACGAGAGCTTCGTCGGGTCTCCATCGAACTTGACAGGGAAATCCCTCAGCCCTCCGCCCGGCGGGCCGCGCCCCCCCACTGGCGGTTCGGCGGCTTTGACAGCTCCCTGCTGCCTCCGCTCAGGGGCGGGCGGCGGCGCGAGTTCCACCCTGGGAGCCCGGGTCCCCTCTCTCGAGCGAGCTCCCCTTCTCCGCTCCGGAGACTGTAGCTGGGAGGAAGGGGTCGAATGGCGCTGGCTTGACCCTTGCCGCTCTTCTCTCAGCGAACTCAAGTCCATGCTCATTTTCTGCAGGATGAGCTCCAGGGAGTCCATCTTCGACTCTAAAACCCGGATTCGGTCTGGGGTGGGGGAGTCTCCCCCCGGCGCCACCTGGACCACCGTCGCGGACAGCGGGTATCTCTGCCTCCAGGATGAGCCCTTCACCTCCGAGAAGTCCCCACGACTTTCGTCCCAGGTGACCAGTTCGCCCGGGGTCGTGACCGTGGTCTCTGGCGCGGTTTTCATGCCGGCAGCATCTCCCTCCCACCCCGAACGCGCCTCCTCCTGGATCGCCGAGAGCTCTCCCACAGGGGCTCTATTGGGTCGCCGCATGGTGGAGTCGGGCTCTCCCTCGCTCGACTCACCGCTTTCCACGAATAGCACGTCTGGCAAAAGCGCGCGAAAATACAAACTAAATCCCCTTGCTTGAGAAGCAACCCCTCCCTCGCCCGGCCAAGGCAACCGCCCTTTCCCAGGTGCTAGAAACTGTTAGCCTGCGCCTGGGAAAGCAACCTTGACTCCATGACCTAACCCAAACACATTCCAATACAGCAGCCAAGAGATAACACCTCAGTAGAGTGGAATTAGCAACCCGCTCTTGAGAGTATCCCCCTCCAAGGAAATGGCATGCGAGGCGTTACAATGTACCAGGCACTTTGAAACGGTGAACATGACATTACTTACTTTACGCTATTTACTTACTTTACGCTATTTACTTAGCATAAAGTAAGTAAGTAACTTAAGACAAGTAAATAGCGTAAAGTAAGTAAATAGCGTAAAGTAAGTAACGCAAGTTAAGAAAATAGCGTAAAGTAACTAAATAGCGTAAGTTAAGTAAGTAATGTAAGTTAAGTAAATAGCATAAAGTAAGTAAGTAACGTAAGATAAGTAAGTAACGTAAGTTAAGTAAATAGCGTAAACTAAGTAACGTAAGATATTAGCTTACGTTACTGACTTACTTAACGCTATTTACTTACTTTACGCTATTTACTTAGCGTAAATTAAGTAAGTAACGCAAGATAAGTAAATAGCGTAAAGTCAGTAAATAGCGTAAAGTAACGTAAGTTAAGTAAATAGCGTAAAGTAAGTAAATAGCGTAAGTTAAGTAAGTAACGTAAGTTAAGTAAATAGCATAAAGTAAGTAAGTAAGGTAAGATAAGGAAGTAAGGTAAGTTAAGTAAATAGCGTAAAGTAACTAAATAGCGTAAGTTAAGTAAGTAATGTAAGTTAAGTAAATAGCATAAAGTAAGTAAGTAACGTAAGATAAGTAAGTAACGTAAGTTAAGTAAATAGCGTAAAGTAAGTAACGTAAGATATTAGCTTACGTTACGGACTTACTTAACGCTATTTACTTACTTTACGCTATTTACTTAGCGTAAATTAAGTAAGTAACGTAAGATAAGTAAATAGCGTAAAGAAAGTAAATAGCGTAAAGTAACGTAAGTTAAGTAAATAGCGTAAAGTAAGTAAATAGCGTAAGTTAAGTAAGTAACGTAAGTTAAGTAAATAGCATAAAGTAAGTAAGTAAGGTAAGATAAGTAAGTAAGGTAAGGTAAGTAAATAGCGTAAAGTAAGTAAATAGCATAAGTTAAGTAAGTAACGTAAGTTAATAGCATAAAGTAAGTAAGTAAGGTAAGGTAAGTAAGTAAGGTAAGGTAAGTAAATAGCGTAAAGTAAGTAAATAGCGTAAAGTAAGTAACGCAAGTTAAGAAAATAGCGTAAAGTAACTAAATAGCGTAAGTTAAGTAAGTAATGTAAGTTAAGTAAATAGCATAAAGTAAGTAAGTAACGTAAGATAAGTAAGTAACGTAAGTTAAGTAAATAGCGTAAACTAAGTAACGTAAGATATTAGCTTACGTTACTGACTTACTTAACGCTATTTACTTACTTTACGCTATTTACTTAGCGTAAATTAAGTAAGTAACGCAAGATAAGTAAATAGCGTAAAGTCAGTAAATAGCGTAAAGTAACGTAAGTTAAGTAAATAGCGTAAAGTAAGTAAATAGCGTAAGTTAAGTAAGTAACGTAAGTTAAGTAAATAGCATAAAGTAAGTAAGTAAGGTAAGATAAGGAAGTAAGGTAAGTTAAGTAAATAGCGTAAAGTAACTAAATAGCGTAAGTTAAGTAAGTAATGTAAGTTAAGTAAATAGCATAAAGTAAGTAAGTAACGTAAGATAAGTAAGTAACGAAAGTTAAGTAAATAGCGTAAAGTAAGTAACGTAAGATATTAGCTTACGTTACGGACTTACTTAACGCTATTTACTTACTTTACGCTATTTACTTAGCGTAAATTAAGTAAGTAACGTAAGATAAGTAAATAGCGTAAAGAAAGTAAATAGCGTAAAGTAACGTAAGTTAAGTAAATAGCGTAAAGTAAGTAAATAGCGTAAGTTAAGTAAGTAACGTAAGTTAAGTAAATAGCATAAAGTAAGTAAGTAAGGTAAGATAAGTAAGTAAGGTAAGGTAAGTAAATAGCGTAAAGTAAGTAAATAGCGTAAGTTAAGTAACGTGTTATGTAAATATCTTAAAGTAAGTAAGTAACGTAAGATAAGTAAGTAACTTAAGGTAAGTAAATAGCGTAAAGTAAGTAACGTACGTTAAGTAAATAGCGTAAAGTAAGTAAATAGCGTTATGTAAGTAAGTAACGGCAACAATTCAGGCTCGCCCTCGTCCCCGTAGAAAGGCACGCTCTCCATCTCGCTGTCAGCCACTGCAGCTTTCATCTTTCTCTGTAGCGAGGCGGACTTCGCAGTCGACTTTCCCTGCCGGTCCTCGCCCTTTCCCCTCGGGCACGCCGCCGCGCGGTGCCCCTCTTTGCCGCAGCACAGGCACGGCCCCTTCGCGTTGCGGCGCTCCTTCTCCTCTTCCCACGAACGTTGTCCGGGCCTCCCTGCGGTGTCCGAAGGGTGGGTGGGTTTCCCGTCTCGCCCCGACTTCGCCGCCCGTCTCTGCGCGAACACCTCGTGGGCATGCTCAGCCTTTCCCGCCAGCTGGATCCACCCGTACAGGCTGTCAGGGTCAGCTCAGGGGCGGGCGGCGGCGCGAGTTCCACCCTGGGAGCCCGGGGTCGTGACCGTGGTCTCTGGCGCGGTTTTCATGCCGGCAGCATCGCCCTCCCACCCCGAACGCGCCTCCTCCTGGATCGCCGAGAGCTCTCCCACAGGGGCTCTATCGGGTCGCCGCATGGTGGAGTCGGGCTCTCCCTCGCTCGACTCATCGCTTTCCACGAATAGCACGTCTGGCAAAAGCGTGCGAAAATACAAACTAAATCCCCTTGCTTGAGTAGCAACCCCTCCCTCGCCCGGCCAAGGCAACCGCCCCTTCCCAGGTGCTAGAAACCGTTAGCCTGCGCCTGGGAAAGCAACCTTGACTCCATGACCTAACCCAAACACATTCCAATACAGCAGCCAAGAGATAACACCTCAGTAGAGTGGAATTAGCAACCCGGTCTTGAGAGTAACCCCCTCCAAGGAAATGGCATGCGAGGCGTTACAATGTACCAGGCACTTTGAAACGGTGAACATGACATTACTTACTTTACGCTATTTACTTACTTTACGCTATTTACTTAGCATAAAGTAAGTAAGTAACTTAAGACAAGTAAATAGCGTAAAGTAAGTAAATAGCGTAAAGTAAGTAACGCAAGTTAAGAAAATAGCGTAAAGTAACTAAATAGCGTAAGTTAAGTAAGTAATGTAAGTTAAGTAAATAGCATAAAGTAAGTAAGTAACGTAAGATAAGTAAGTAACGTAAGTTAAGTAAATAGCGTAAACTAAGTAACGTAAGATATTAGCTTACGTTACTGACTTACTTAACGCTATTTACTTACTTTACGCTATTTACTTAGCGTAAATTAAGTAAGTAACGCAAGATAAGTAAATAGCGTAAAGTCAGTAAATAGCGTAAAGTAACGTAAGTTAAGTAAATAGCGTAAAGTAAGTAAATACCGTAAGTTAAGTAAGTAACGTAAGTTAAGTAAATAGCATAAAGTAAGTAAGTAAGGTAAGATAAGTAAGTAAGGTAAGGTAAGTAAATAGCGTAAAGTAAGTAAATAGCGTAAAGTAAGTAACGCAAGTTAAGAAAATAGCGTAAAGTAACTAAATAGCGTAAGTTAAGTAAGTAATGTAAGTTAAGTAAATAGCATAAAGTAAGTAAGTAACGTAAGATAAGTAAGTAACGTAAGTTAAGTAAATAGCGTAAACTAAGTAACGTAAGATATTAGCTTACGTTACTGACTTACTTAACGCTATTTACTTACTTTACGCTATTTACTTAGCGTAAATTAAGTAAGTAACGCAAGATAAGTAAATAGCGTAAAGTCAGTAAATAGCGTAAAGTAACGTAAGTTAAGTAAATAGCGTAAAGTAAGTAAATAGCGTAAGTTAAGTAAGTAACGTAAGTTAAGTAAATAGCATAAAGTAAGTAAGTAAGGTAAGGTAAGTAAGTAAGGTAAGGTAAGTAAATAGCGTAAAGTAATTAAATAGCGTAAGTTAAGTAACGTGTTATGTAAATATCTTAAAGTAAGTAAGTAACGTAAGATAAGTAAGTAACTTAAGGTAAGTAAATAGCGTAAAGTAAGTAACGTACGTTAAGTAAATAGCGTAAAGTAAGTAAATAGCGTTATGTAAGTAAGTAACGGCAACAATTCAGGCTCGCCCTCGTCCCCGTAGAAAGGCACGCTCTCCATCTCGCTGTCAGCCACTGCAGCTTTCATCTTTCTCTGTAGCGAGGCGGACTTCGCAGTCGAGTTTCCCTGCCGGTCCTCGCCCTTTCCCCTCGGGCACGCCGCCGCGCGGTGCCCCTCTTTGCCGCAGCACAGGCACGGCCCCTTCGCGTTGCGGCGCTCCTTCTCCTCTTCCCACGAACGTTGTCCGGGCCTCCCTGCGGTGTCCGAAGGGTGGGTGGGTTTCCCGTCTCGCCCCGACTTCGCCGCCCGTCTCTGCGCGAACACCTCGTGGGCATGCTCAGCCTTTCCCGCCAGCTGGATCCACCCGTACAGGCTGTCAGGGTCAGCTCAGGGGCGGGCGGCGGCGCGAGTTCCACCCTGGGAGCCCGGGGTCGTGACCGTGGTCTCTGGCGCGGTTTTCATGCCGGCAGCATCGCCCTCCCACCCCGAACGCGCCTCCTCCTGGATCGCCGAGAGCTCTCCCACAGGGGCTCTATCGGGTCGCCGCATGGTGGAGTCGGGCTCTCCCTCGCTCGACTCATCGCTTTCCACGAATAGCACGTCTGGCAAAAGCGTGCGAAAATACAAACTAAATCCCCTTGCTTGAGTAGCAACCCCTCCCTCGCCCGGCCAAGGCAACCGCCCCTTCCCAGGTGCTAGAAACCGTTAGCCTGCGCCTGGGAAAGCAACCTTGACTCCATGACCTAACCCAAACACATTCCAATACAGCAGCCAAGAGATAACACCTCAGTAGAGTGGAATTAGCAACCCGGTCTTGAGAGTAACCCCCTCCAAGGAAATGGCATGCGAGGCGTTACAATGTACCAGGCACTTTGAAACGGTGAACATGACATTACTTACTTTACGCTATTTACTTACTTTACGCTATTTACTTAGCATAAAGTAAGTAAGTAACTTAAGACAAGTAAATAGCGTAAAGTAAGTAAATAGCGTAAAGTAAGTAACGCAAGTTAAGAAAATAGCGTAAAGTAACTAAATAGCGTAAGTTAAGTAAGTAATGTAAGTTAAGTAAATAGCATAAAGTAAGTAAGTAACGTAAGATAAGTAAGTAACGTAAGTTAAGTAAATAGCGTAAACTAAGTAACGTAAGATATTAGCTTACGTTACTGACTTACTTAACGCTATTTACTTACTTTACGCTATTTACTTAGCGTAAATTAAGTAAGTAACGCAAGATAAGTAAATAGCGTAAAGTCAGTAAATAGCGTAAAGTAACGTAAGTTAAGTAAATAGCGTAAAGTAAGTAAATAGCGTAAGTTAAGTAAGTAAGGTAAGTTAAGTAAATAGCATAAAGTAAGTAAGTAAGGTAAGATAAGGAAGTAAGGTAAGTTAAGTAAATAGCGTAAAGTAACTAAATAGCGTAAGTTAAGTAAGTAATGTAAGTTAAATAGCATAAACTAAGTAAGTAACGTAAGATAAGTAAGTAACGTAAGTTAAGTAAATAGCGTAAAGTAAGTAACGTAAGATACTAGCTTACGTTACGGACTTACTTAACGCTATTTACTTACTTAACGCTATTTACTTAGCGTAAATTAAGTAAGTAACGTAAGATAAGTAAATAGCGTAAAGAAAGTAAATAGCGTAAAGTAACGTAAGTTAAGTAAATAGCGTAAAGTAAGTAAATAGCGTAAGTTAAGTAAGTAACGTAAGTTAAGTAAATGGCATAAAGTAAGTAAGTAAGGTAAGATAAGGAAGTAAGGTAAGTTAAGAAAATAGCGTAAAGTAACTAAATAGCGTAAGTTAAGTAAGTAATGTAAGTTAAGTAAAGAGCATAAAGTAAGTAAGTAACGTAAGATAAGTAAGTAACGTAAGTTAAGTAAATAGCGTAAAGTAAGTAACGTAAGATATTAGCTTACGTTACTGACTTACTTAACGCTATTTACTTACTTTACGCTATTTACTTAGCGTAAATTAAGTAAGTAACGTAAGATAAGTAAATAGCGTAAAGTCAGTAAATAGCGTAAAGTAACGTAAGTTAAGTAAATAGCGTAAAGTAAGTAAATAGCGTAAGTTAAGTAAGTAACGTAAGTTAAGTAAATAGCATAAAGTAAGTAAGTAAGGTAAGATAAGGAAGCATGGTAAGTTAAGTAAATAGCGTAAAGTAACTAAATAGCATAAGTTAAGTAAGTAATGTAAGTTAAATAGCATAAAGTAAGTAAGTAACGTAAGATAAGTAAGTAACGTAAGTTAAGTAAATAGCGTAAACTAAGTAACGTAAGATATTAGCTTACGTTACTGACTTACTTAACGCTATTTACTTACTTTACGCTATTTACTTAGCGTAAATTAAGTAAGTAACGTAAGATAAGTAAATAGCGTAAAGAAAGTAAATAGCGTAAAGTAACGTAAGTTAAGTAAATAGCGTAAAGTAAGTAAATAGCGTAAGTTAAGTAAGTAACGTAAGTTAAGTAAATAGCATAAAGTAAGTAAGTAAGGTAAGATAAGTAAGTAAGGTAAGGTAAGTAAATAGCGTAAAGTAAGTAAATAGCGTAAGTTAAGTAAGTAACGTAAGTTAATAGCATAAAGTAAGTAAGTAAGGTAAGGTAAGTAAGTAAGGTAAGGTAAGTAAATAGCGTAAAGTAAGTAAATAGCGTAAAGTAAGTAACGCAAGTTAAGAAAATAGCGTAAAGTAACTAAATAGCGTAAGTTAAGTAAGTAATGTAAGTTAAGTAAATAGCATAAAGTAAGTAAGTAACGTAAGATAAGTAAGTAACGTAAGTTAAGTAAATAGCGTAAACTAAGTAACGTAAGATATTAGCTTACGTTACTGACTTACTTAACGCTATTTACTTACTTTACGCTATTTACTTAGCGTAAATTAAGTAAGTAACGCAAGATAAGTAAATAGCGTAAAGTCAGTAAATAGCGTAAAGTAACGTAAGTTAAGTAAATAGCGTAAAGTAAGTAAATAGCGTAAGTTAAGTAAGTAACGTAAGTTAAGTAAATAGCATAAAGTAAGTAAGTAAGGTAAGATAAGGAAGTAAGGTAAGTTAAGTAAATAGCGTAAAGTAACTAAATAGCGTAAGTTAAGTAAGTAATGTAAGTTAAGTAAATAGCATAAAGTAAGTAAGTAACGTAAGATAAGTAAGTAACGTAAGTTAAGTAAATAGCGTAAAGTAAGTAACGTAAGATATTAGCTTACGTTACGGACTTACTTAACGCTATTTACTTACTTTACGCTATTTACTTAGCGTAAATTAAGTAAGTAACGTAAGATAAGTAAATAGCGTAAAGAAAGTAAATAGCGTAAAGTAACGTAAGTTAAGTAAATAGCGTAAAGTAAGTAAATAGCGTAAGTTAAGTAAGTAACGTAAGTTAAGTAAATAGCATAAAGTAAGTAAGTAAGGTAAGATAAGTAAGTAAGGTAAGGTAAGTAAATAGCGTAAAGTAAGTAAATAGCGTAAGTTAAGTAAGTAACGTAAGTTAATAGCATAAAGTAAGTAAGTAAGGTAAGGTAAGTAAGTAAGGTAAGGTAAGTAAATAGCATAAAGTAAGTAAGTAAGGTAAGATAAGTAAGTAAGGTAAGGTAAGTAAATAGCGTAAAGTAAGTAAATAGCGTAAGTTAAGTAAGTAACGTAAGTTAATAGCATAAAGTAAGTAAGTAAGGTAAGGTAAGTAAGTAAGGTAAGGTAAGTAAATAGCGTAAAGTAAGTAAATAGCGTAAGTTAAGTAACATGTTATGTAAATATCTTAAAGTAAGTAAGTAACGTAAGATAAGTAAGTAACGTAAGGTAAGTAAATAGCGTAAAGTAAGTAAGTAACGGCAACAATTCAGGCTCGCCCTCGTCCCCGTAGAAAGGCACGCTCTCCATCTCGCTGTCAGCCACTGCAGCTTTCATCTTTCTCTGTAGCGAGGCGGACTTCGCAGTCGACTTTCCCTGCCGGTCCTCGCCCTTTCCCCTCGGGCACGCCGCCGCGCGGTGCCCCTCTTTGCCGCAGCACAGGCACAGCCCCTTCGTGTAGCGGCGCTCCTTCTCCTCTTCCCACGAACGTTGTCCGGGCCTCCCTGCGGTGTCCGAAGGGTGGGTGGGTTTCCCGTCTCGCCCCGACTTCGCCGCCCGTCTCTGCGCGAACACCTCGTGGGCATGCTCAGCCTTTCCCGCCAGCTGGATCCACCCGTACAGGCTGTCAGGGTCAGCTCAGGGGCGGGCGGCGGCGCGAGTTCCACCCTGGGAGCCCGGGGTCGTGACCGTGGTCTCTGGCGCGGTTTTCATGCCGGCAGCATCGCCCTCCCACCCCGAACGCGCCTCCTCCTGGATCGCCGAGAGCTCTCCCACAGGGGCTCTATCGGGTCGCCGCATGGTGGAGTCGGGCTCTCCCTCGCTCGACTCATCGCTTTCCACGAATAGCACGTCTGGCAAAAGCGCGCGAAAATACAAACTAAATCCCCTTGCTTGAGAAGCAACCCCTCCCTCGCCCGGCCAAGGCAACCGCCCCTTCCCAGGTGCTAGAAACCGTTAGCCTGCGCCTGGGAAAGCAACCTTGACTCCATGACCTAACCCAAACACATTCCAATACAGCAGCCAAGAGATAACACCTCAGTAGAGTGGAATTAGCAACCCGGTCTTGAGAGTAACCCCCTCCAAGGAAATGGCATGCGAGGCGTTACAATGTACCAGGCACTTTGAAACGGTGAACATGACATTACTTACTTTACGCTATTTACTTACTTTACGCTATTTACTTAGCATAAAGTAAGTAACTTAAGACAAGTAAATAGCGTAAAGTAAGTAAATAGCGTAAAGTAAGTAACGCAAGTTAAGAAAATAGCGTAAAGTAACTAAATAGCGTAAGTTAAGTAATGTAAGTAAAGTAAAGAGCATAAAGTAAGTAAGTAACGTAAGATAAGTAAGTAACGTAAGTTAAGTAAATAGCGTAAACTAAGTAACGTAAGATATTAGCTTACGTTACTGACTTACTTAACGCTATTTACTTACTTTACGCTATTTACTTAGCGTAAAATAAGTAACATAAGATAAGTAAATAGCGTAAAGTCAGTAAATAGCGTAAAGTAACGTAAGTTAAGTAAATAGCGTAAAGTAAGTAAATAGCGTAAGTTAAGTAAGTAACGTAAGTTAAGTAAATAGCCTAAAGTAAGTAAGTAAGGTAAGATAAGGAAGTAAGGTAAGTTAAGTAAATAGCGTAAAGTAACTAAATAGCGTAAGTTAAGTAAGTAATGTAAGTTAAATAGCATAAAGTAAGTAAGTAACGTAAGATAAGTAAGTAACGTAAGTTAAGTAAATAGCGTAAAGTAAGTAACGTAAGATATTAGCTTACGTTACGGACTTACTTAACGCTATTTACTTACTTTACGCTATTTACTTAGCGTAAATTAAGTAAGTAATGTAAGATAAGTAAATAGCGTAAAGAAAGTAAATAGCGTAAAGTAACGTAAGTTAAGTAAATAGCGTAAAGTAAGTAAATAGCGTAAGTTAAGTAAGTAACGTAAGTTAAGTAAATAGCATAAAGTAAGTAAGTAAGGTAAGGTAAGTAAGTAAGGTAAGGTAAGTAAATAGCGTAAAGTAAGTAAATAGCGTAAGTTAAGTAACGTGTTATGTAAATATCTTAAAGTAAGTAAGTAACGTAAGATAAGTAAGTAACTTAAGGTAAGTAAATAGCGTAAAGTAAGTAACGTAAGTTAAGTAAATAGCGTAAAGTAAGTAAATAGCGTTATGTAAGTAAGTAACGGCAACAATTCAGGCTCGCCCTCGTCCCCGTAGAAAGGCACGCTCTCCATCTCGCTGTCAGCCACTGCAGCTTTCATCTTTCTCTGTAGCGAGGCCGACTTCGCAGTCGACTTTCCCTGCCGGTCCTCGCCCTTTCCCCTCGGGCACGCCGCCGCGCGGTGCCCCTCTTTGCCGCAGCACAGGCACGACCCCTTCGCGTAGCGGCGCTCCTTCTCCTCTTCCCACGAACGTTGTCCGGGCCTCCCTGCGGTGTCCGAAGGGTGGGTGGGTTTCCCGTCTCGCCCCGACTTCGCCGCCCGTCTCTGCGCGAACACCTCGTGGGCATGCTCAGCCTTTCCCGCCAGCTGGATCCACCCGTACAGGCTGTCAGGGTCAGCTCAGGGGCGGGCGGCGGCGCGAGTTCCACCCTGGGAGCCCGGGGTCGTGACCGTGGTCTCTGGCGCGGTTTTCATCCCGGCAGCATCGCCCTCCCACCCCGAACGCGCCTCCTCCTGGATCGCCGAGAGCTCTCCCACAGGGGCTCTATCGGGTCGCCGCATGGTGGAGTCGGGCTCTCCCTCGCTCGACTCATCGCTTTCCACGAATAGCACGTCTGGCAAAAGCGCGCGAAAATACAAACTAAATCCCCTTGCTTGAGAAGCAACCCCTCCCTCGCCCGGCCAAGGCAACCGCCCCTTCCCAGGTGCTAGAAACCGTTAGCCTGCGCCTGGGAAAGCAACCTTGACTCCATGACCTAACCCAAACACATTCCAATACAGCAGCCAAGAGATAACACCTCAGTAGAGTGGAATTAGCAACCCGGTCTTGAGAGTAACCCCCTCCAAGGAAATGGCATGCGAGGCGTTACAATGTACCAGGCACTTTGAAACGGTGAACATGACATTACTTACTTTACGCTATTTACTTACTTTACGCTATTTACTTAGCGTAAAATAAGTAAGTAACGTAAGATAAGTAAATAGCGTAAAGTCAGTAAATAGCGTAAAGTAACGTAAGTTAAGTAAATAGTGTAAAGTAAGTAAATAGCGTAAGTTAAGTAAGTAACGTAAGTTAAGTAAATAGCATAAAGTAAGTAAGTAAGGTAAGATAAGGAAGTAAGGTAAGTTAAGTAAATAGCGTAAAGTAACTAAATAGCGTAAGTTAAGTAAGTAATGTAAGTTAAATAGCATAAAGTAAGTAAGTAACGTAAGATAAGTAAGTAACGTAAGTTAAGTAAATAGCGTAAAGTAAGTAACGTAAGATATTAGCTTACGTTACGGACTTACTTAACGCTATTTACTTTACGCTATTTACTTAGCGTAAATTAAGTAAGTAACGTAAGATAAGTAAATAGCGTAAAGAAAGTAAATAGCGTAAAGTAACGTAAGTTAAGTAAATAGCGTAAAGTAAGTAAATAGCGTAAGTTAAGTAAGTAACGTAAGTTAAGTAAATAGCATAAAGTAAGTAAGTAAGGTAAGGTAAGTAAGTAAGGTAAGGTAAGTAAATAGCGTAAAGTAAGTAAATAGCGTAAGTTAAGTAACGTGTTATGTAAATATCTTAAAGTAAGTAAGTAACGTAAGATAAGTAAGTAACTTAAGGTAAGTAAATAGCGTAAAGTAAGTAACGTAAGTTAAGTAAATAGCGTAAAGTAAGTAAATAGCGTTATGTAAGTAAGTAACGGCAACAATTCAGGCTCGCCCTCGTCCCCGTAGAAAGGCACGCTCTCCATCTCGCTGTCAGCCACTGCAGCTTTCATCTTTCTCTGTAGCGAGGCGGACTTCGCAGTCGACTTTCCCTGCCGGTCCTCGCCCTTTCCCCTCGGGCACGCCGCCGCGCGGTGCCCCTCTTTGCCGCAGCACAGGCACGGCCCCTTCGCGTAGCGGCGCTCCTTCTCCTCTTCCCACGAACGTTGTCCGGGCCTCCCTGCGGTGTCCGAAGGGTGGGTGGGTTTCCCGTCTCGCCCCGACTTCGCCGCCCGTCTCTGCGCGAACACCTCGTGGGCATGCTCAGCCTTTCCCGCCAGCTGGATCCACCCGTACAGGCTGTCAGGGTCAGCTCAGGGGCGGGCGGCGGCGCGAGTTCCACCCTGGGAGCCCGGGGTCGTGACCGTGGTCTCTGGCGCGGTTTTCATGCCGGCAGCATCGCCCTCCCACCCCGAACGCGCCTCCTCCTGGATCGCCGAGAGCTCTCCCACAGGGGCTCTATCGGGTCGCCGCATGGTGGAGTCGGGCTCTCCCTCGCTCGACTCATCGCTTTCCACGAATAGCACGTCTGGCAAAAGCGCGCGAAAATACAAACTAAATCCCCTTGCTTGAGAAGCAACCCCTCCCTCGCCCGGCCAAGGCAACCGCCCCTTCCCAGGTGCTAGAAACCGTTAGCCTGCGCCTGGGAAAGCAACCTTGACTCCATGACCTAACCCAAACACATTCCAATACAGCAGCCAAGAGATAACACCTCAGTAGAGTGGAATTAGCAACCCGGTCTTGAGAGTAACCCCCTCCAAGGAAATGGCATGCGAGGCGTTACAATGTACCAGGCACTTTGAAACGGTGAACATGACATTACTTACTTTACGCTATTTACTTACTTTACGCTATTTACTTAGCATAAAGTAAGTAACTTAAGACAAGTAAATAGCGTAAAGTAAGTAAATAGCGTAAAGTAAGTAACGCAAGTTAAGAAAATAGCGTAAAGTAACTAAATAGCGTAAGTTAAGTAATGTAAGTTAAGTAAAGAGCATAAAGTAAGTAAGTAACGTAAGATAAGTAAGTAACGTAAGTTAAGTAAATAGCGTAAACTAAGTAACGTAAGATATTAGCTTACGTTACTGACTTACTTAACGCTATTTACTTACTTTACGCTATTTACTTAGCGTAAAATAAGTAACGTAAGATAAGTAAATAGCGTAAAGTCAGTAAATAGCGTAAAGTAATGTAAGTTAAGTAAATAGCGTAAAGTAAGTAAATAGCGTAAGTTAAGTAAGTAACGTAAGTTAAGTAAATAGCATAAAGTAAGTAAGTAAGGTAAGATAAGGAAGTAAGGTAAGTTAAGTAAATAGCGTAAAGTAACTAAATAGCGTAAGTTAAGTAAGTAATGTAAGTTAAATAGCATAAAGTAAGTAAGTAACGTAAGATAAGTAAGTAACGTAAGTTAAGTAAATAGCGTAAAGTAAGTAACGTAAGATATTAGCTTACGTTACGGACTTACTTAACGCTATTTACTTTACGCTATTTACTTAGCGTAAATTAAGTAAGTAACGTAAGATAAGTAAATAGCGTAAAGAAAGTAAATAGCGTAAAGTAACGTAAGTTAAGTAAATAGCGTAAAGTAAGTAAATAGCGTAAGTTAAGTAAGTAACGTAAGTTAAGTAAATAGCATAAAGTAAGTAAGTAAGGTAAGGTAAGTAAGTAAGGTAAGGTAAGTAAATAGCGTAAAGTAAGTAAATAGCGTAAGTTAAGTAACGTGTTATGTAAATATCTTAAAGTAAGTAAGTAACGTAAGATAAGTAAGTAACTTAAGGTAAGTAAATAGCGTAAAGTAAGTAACGTAAGTTAAGTAAATAGCGTAAAGTAAGTAAATAGCGTTATGTAAGTAAGTAACGGCAACAATTCAGGCTCGCCCTCGTCCCCGTAGAAAGGCACGCTCTCCATCTCGCTGTCAGCCACTGCAGCTTTCATCTTTCTCTGTAGCGAGGCGGACTTCGCAGTCGACTTTCCCTGCCGGTCCTCGCCCTTTCCCCTCGGGCACGGCGCCGCGCGGTGCCCCTCTTTGCCGCAGCACAGGCACGGCCCCTTCGCGTAGCGGCGCTCCTTCTCCTCTTCCCACGAACGTTGTCCGGGCCTCCCTGCGGTGTCCGAAGGGTGGGTGGGTTTCCCGTCTCGCCCCGACTTCGCCGCCCGTCTCTGCGCGAACACCTCGTGGGCATGCTCAGCCTTTCCCGCCAGCTGGATCCACCCGTACAGGCTGTCAGGGTCATCTCGTCCCAGCGACCAGCGCAGCACTTTGGTGTTTAGACCATCCTTGAACAAGTCTATTATGGTTGCCTGCGACCAGTCTTCCACCTTCCCCGCTAGCGCTTTAAACTCCAGCGCGTAATCAGCCACGGTTCTCTATCCCTGCTTGAGTTCTTTCAAGGCACGCTTTGCCCACTCCTTAGCCAGTGGATCTTCGAAATGGTGCTGAAGAGCCCAGAGGAATTCGTCGAATTTCTCCAATTCAGGGGCTTCCAACTGGCACATCTGTACCTTCCAGTCCGCTGCCCTCCCCTTGAGCTTCGTGGCAATGGTAATGATTCTTGCTTTTTCCGAGCGAAAAAGCGACCCCCATTCTTCCATGTAAGCCTTGGCATTCGCCAAAAAGAACGAGAGCTTCGTCGGGTCTCCATCGAACTTGACAGGGAAATCCCTCAGCCCTCCGCCCGGCGGGCCGCGCCCCCCCACTGGCGGTTCGGCGGCTTTGACAGCTCCCTGCTGCCTCCGCTCAGGGGCGGGCGGCGGCGCGAGTTCCACCCTGGGAGCCCGGGTCCCCTCTCTCGAGCGAGCTCCCCTTCTCCGCTCCGGAGACTGTAGCTGGGAGGAAGGGGTCGAATGGCGCTGGCTTGACCCTTGCCGCTCTTCTCTCAGCGAACTCAAGTCCATGCTCATTTTCTGCAGGATGAGCTCCAGGGAGTCCATCTTCGACTCTAAAACCCGGATTCGGTCTGGGGTGGGGGAGTCTCCCCCCGGCGCCACCTGGACCACCGTCGGGGACAGCGGGTATCTCTGCCTCCAGGATGAGCCCTTCACCTCCGAGAAGTCCCCACGACTTTCGTCCCAGGTGACCAGTTCGCCCGGGGTCGTGACCGTGGTCTCTGGCGCGGTTTTCATGCCGGCAGCATCTCCCTCCCACCCCGAACGCGCCTCCTCCTGGATCGCCGAGAGCTCTCCCACAGGGGCTCTATTGGGTCGCCGCATGGTGGAGTCGGGCTCTCCCTCGCTCGACTCACCGCTTTCCACGAATAGCACGTCTGGCAAAAGCGCGCGAAAATACAAACTAAATCCCCTTGCTTGAGAAGCAACCCCTCCCTCGCCCGGCCAAGGCAACCGCCCTTTCCCAGGTGCTAGAAACTGTTAGCCTGCGCCTGGGAAAGCAACCTTGACTCCATGACCTAACCCAAACACATTCCAATACAGCAGCCAAGAGATAACACCTCAGTAGAGTGGAATTAGCAACCCGCTCTTGAGAGTATCCCCCTCCAAGGAAATGGCATGCGAGGCGTTACAATGTACCAGGCACTTTGAAACGGTGAACATGACATTACTTACTTTACGCTATTTACTTACTTTACGCTATTTACTTAGCGTAAAGTAAGTAAGTAACTTAAGACAAGTAAATAGCGTAAAGAAAGTAAATAGCGTAAAGTAAGTAACGCAAGTTAAGAAAATAGCGTAAAGTAACTAAATAGCGTAAGTTAAGTAAGTAATGTAAGTTAAGTAAATAGCATAAAGTAAGTAAGTAACGTAAGATAAGTAAGTAACGTAAGTTAAGTAAATAGCGTAAAGTAAGTAACGTAAGATATTAGCTTACGTTACTGACTTACTTAACGCTATTTACTTACTTGACGCTATTTACTTAGCGTAAAATAAGTAAGTAACGTAAGATAAGTAAATAGCGTAAAGTCAGTAAATAGCGTAAAGTAACGTAAGTTAAGTAAATAGCGTAAAGTAAGTAAGTAACGGCAACAATTCAGGCTCGCCCTCGTCCCCGTAGAAAGGCACGCTCTCCATCTCGCTGTCAGCCACTGCAGCTTTCATCTTTCTCTGTAGCGAGGCGGACTTCGCAGTCGACTTTCCCTGCCGGTCCTCGCCCTTTCCCCTCGGGCACGCCGCCGCGCGGTGCCCCTCTTTGCCGCAGCACAGGCACGGCCCCTTCGCGTAGCGGCGCTCCTTCTCCTCTTCCCACGAACGTTGTCCGGGCCTCCCTGCGGTGTCCGAAGGGTGGGTGGGTTTCCCGTCTCGCCCCGACTTCGCCGCCCGTCTCTGCGCGAACACCTCGTGGGCATGCTCAGCCTTTCCCGCCAGCTGGATCCACCCGTACAGGCTGTCAGGGTCAGCTCAGGGGCGGGCGGCGGCGCGAGTTCCACCCTGGGAGCCCGGGGTCGTGACCGTGGTCTCTGGCGCGGTTTTCATGCCGGCAGCATCGCCCTCCCACCCCGAACGCGCCTCCTCCTGGATCGCCGAGAGCTCTCCCACAGGGGCTCTATCGGGTCGCCGCATGGTGGAGTCGGGCTCTCCCTCGCTCGACTCATCGCTTTCCACGAATAGCACGTCTGGCAAAAGCGCGCGAAAATACAAACTAAATCCCCTTGCTTGAGAAGCAACCCCTCCCTCGCCCGGCCAAGGCAACCGCCCCTTCCCAGGTGCTAGAAACCGTTAGCCTGCGCCTGGGAAAGCAACCTTGACTCCATGACCTAACCCAAACACATTCCAATACAGCAGCCAAGAGATAACACCTCAGTAGAGTGGAATTAGCAACCCGGTCTTGAGAGTAACCCCCTCCAAGGAAATGGCATGCGAGGCGTTACAATGTACCAGGCACTTTGAAACGGTGAACATGACATTACTTACTTTACGCTATTTACTTACTTTACGCTATTTACTTAGCGTAAAGTAAGTAACTTAAGACAAGTAAATAGCGTAAAGTAAGTAAATAGCGTAAAGTAAGTAACGCAAGTTAAGAAAATAGCGTAAAGTAACTAAATAGCGTAAGTTAAGTAATGTAAGTTAAGTAAAGAGCATAAAGTAAGTAAGTAACGTAAGATAAGTAAGTAACGTAAGTTAAGTAAATAGCGTAAACTAAGTAACGTAAGATATTAGCTTACGTTACTGACTTACTTAACGCTATTTACTTACTTTACGCTATTTACTTAGCGTAAAATAAGTAACATAAGATAAGTAAATAGCGTAAAGTCAGTAAATAGCGTAAAGTAACGTAAGTTAAGTAAATAGCGTAAAGTAAGTAAATAGCGTAAGTTAAGTAAGTAACGTAAGTTAAGTAAATAGCCTAAAGTAAGTAAGTAAGGTAAGATAAGGAAGTAAGGTAAGTTAAGTAAATAGCGTAAAGTAACTAAATAGCGTAAGTTAAGTAAGTAATGTAAGTTAAATAGCATAAAGTAAGTAAGTAACGTAAGATAAGTAAGTAATGTAAGTTAAGTAAATAGCGTAAAGTAAGTAACGTAAGATATTAGCTTACGTTACGGACTTACTTAACGCTATTTACTTACTTTACGCTATTTACTTAGCGTAAATTAAGTAAGTAATGTAAGATAAGTAAATAGCGTAAAGAAAGTAAATAGCGTAAAGTAACGTAAGTTAAGTAAATAGCGTAAAGTAAGTAAATAGCGTAAGTTAAGTAAGTAACGTAAGTTAAGTAAATAGCATAAAGTAAGTAAGTAAGGTAAGGTAAGTAAGTAAGGTAAGGTAAGTAAATAGCGTAAAGTAAGTAAATAGCGTAAGTTAAGTAACGTGTTATGTAAATATCTTAAAGTAAGTAAGTAACGTAAGATAAGTAAGTAACTTAAGGTAAGTAAATAGCGTAAAGTAAGTAACGTAAGTTAAGTAAATAGCGTAAAGTAAGTAAATAGCGTTATGTAAGTAAGTAACGGCAACAATTCAGGCTCGCCCTCGTCCCCGTAGAAAGGCACGCTCTCCATCTCGCTGTCAGCCACTGCAGCTTTCATCTTTCTCTGTAGCGAGGCGGACTTCGCAGTCGACTTTCCCTGCCGGTCCTCGCCCTTTCCCCTCGGGCACGCCGCCGCGCGGTGCCCCTCTTTGCCGCAGCACAGGCACGGCCCCTTCGCGTAGCGGCGCTCCTTCTCCTCTTCCCACGAACGTTGTCCGGGCCTCCCTGCGGTGTCCGAAGGGTGGGTGGGTTTCCCGTCTCGCCCCGACTTCGCCGCCCGTCTCTGCGCGAACACCTCGTGGGCATGCTCAGCCTTTCCCGCCAGCTGGATCCACCCGTACAGGCTGTCAGGGTCAGCTCAGGGGCGGGCGGCGGCGCGAGTTCCACCCTGGGAGCCCGGGGTCGTGACCGTGGTCTCTGGCGCGGTTTTCATGCCGGCAGCATCGCCCTCCCACCCCGAACGCGCCTCCTCCTGGATCGCCGAGAGCTCTCCCACAGGGGCTCTATCGGGTCGCCGCATGGTGGAGTCGGGCTCTCCCTCGCTCGACTCATCGCTTTCCACGAATAGCACGTCTGGCAAAAGCGCGCGAAAATACAAACTAAATCCCCTTGCTTGAGAAGCAACCCCTCCCTCGCCCGGCCAAGGCAACCGCCCCTTCCCAGGTGCTAGAAACCGTTAGCCTGCGCCTGGGAAAGCAACCTTGACTCCATGACCTAACCCAAACACATTCCAATACAGCAGCCAAGAGATAACACCCCAGTAGAGTGGAATTAGCAACCCGGTCTTGAGAGTAACCCCCTCCAAGGAAATGGCATGCGAGGCGTTACAATGTACCAGGCACTTTGAAACGGTGAACATGACATTACTTACTTTACGCTATTTACTTACTTTACGCTATTTACTTAGCGTAAAATAAGTAAGTAACGTAAGATAAGTAAATAGCGTAAAGTCAGTAAATAGCGTAAAGTAACGTAAGTTAAGTAAATAGTGTAAAGTAAGTAAATAGCGTAAGTTAAGTAAGTAACGTAAGTTAAGTAAATAGCATAAAGTAAGTAAGTAAGGTAAGATAAGGAAGTAAGGTAAGTTAAGTAAATAGCGTAAAGTAACTAAATAGCGTAAGTTAAGTAAGTAATGTAAGTTAAATAGCATAAAGTAAGTAAGTAACGTAAGATAAGTAAGTAACGTAAGTTAAGTAAATAGCGTAAAGTAAGTAACGTAAGATATTAGCTTACGTTACGGACTTACTTAACGCTATTTACTTTACGCTATTTACTTAGCGTAAATTAAGTAAGTAACGTAAGATAAGTAAATAGCGTAAAGAAAGTAAATAGCGTAAAGTAACGTAAGTTAAGTAAATAGCGTAAAGTAAGTAAATAGCGTAAGTTAAGTAAGTAACGTAAGTTAAGTAAATAGCATAAAGTAAGTAAGTAAGGTAAGGTAAGTAAGTAAGGTAAGGTAAGTAAATAGCGTAAAGTAAGTAAATAGCGTAAGTTAAGTAACGTGTTATGTAAATATCTTAAAGTAAGTAAGTAACGTAAGATAAGTAAGTAACTTAAGGTAAGTAAATAGCGTAAAGTAAGTAACGTAAGTTAAGTAAATAGCGTAAAGTAAGTAAATAGCGTTATGTAAGTAAGTAACGGCAACAATTCAGGCTCGCCCTCGTCCCCGTAGAAAGGCACGCTCTCCATCTCGCTGTCAGCCACTGCAGCTTTCATCTTTCTCTGTAGCGAGGCGGACTTCGCAGTCGACTTTCCCTGCCGGTCCTCGCCCTTTCCCCTCGGGCACGCCGCCGCGCGGTGCCCCTCTTTGCCGCAGCACAGGCACGGCCCCTTCGCGTAGCGGCGCTCCTTCTCCTCTTCCCACGAACGTTGTCCGGGCCTCCCTGCGGTGTCCGAAGGGTGGGTGGGTTTCCCGTCTCGCCCCGACTTCGCCGCCCGTCTCTGCGCGAACACCTCGTGGGCATGCTCAGCCTTTCCCGCCAGCTGGATCCACCCGTACAGGCTGTCAGGGTCAGCTCAGGGGCGGGCGGCGGCGCGAGTTCCACCCTGGGAGCCCGGGGTCGTGACCGTGGTCTCTGGCGCGGTTTTCATGCCGGCAGCATCGCCCTCCCACCCCGAACGCGCCTCCTCCTGGATCGCCGAGAGCTCTCCCACAGGGGCTCTATCGGGTCGCCGCATGGTGGAGTCGGGCTCTCCCTCGCTCGACTCATCGCTTTCCACGAATAGCACGTCTGGCAAAAGCGCGCGAAAATACAAACTAAATCCCCTTGCTTGAGAAGCAACCCCTCCCTCGCCCGGCCAAGGCAACCGCCCCTTCCCAGGTGCTAGAAACCGTTAGCCTGCGCCTGGGAAAGCAACCTTGACTCCATGACCTAACCCAAACACATTCCAATACAGCAGCCAAGAGATAACACCTCAGTAGAGTGGAATTAGCAACCCGGTCTTGAGAGTAACCCCCTCCAAGGAAATGGCATGCGAGGCGTTACAATGTACCAGGCACTTTGAAACGGTGAACATGACATTACTTACTTTACGCTATTTACTTACTTTACGCTATTTACTTAGCATAAAGTAAGTAACTTAAGACAAGTAAATAGCGTAAAGTAAGTAAATAGCGTAAAGTAAGTAACGCAAGTTAAGAAAATAGCGTAAAGTAACTAAATAGCGTAAGTTAAGTAATGTAAGTTAAGTAAAGAGCATAAAGTAAGTAAGTAACGTAAGATAAGTAAGTAACGTAAGTTAAGTAAATAGCGTAAACTAAGTAACGTAAGATATTAGCTTACGTTACTGACTTACTTAACGCTATTTACTTACTTTACGCTATTTACTTAGCGTAAAATAAGTAACGTAAGATAAGTAAATAGCGTAAAGTCAGTAAATAGCGTAAAGTAACGTAAGTTAAGTAAATAGCGTAAAGTAAGTAAGTAACGGCAACAATTCAGGCTCGCCCTCGTCCCCGTAGAAAGGCACGCTCTCCATCTCGCTGTCAGCCACTGCAGCTTTCATCTTTCTCTGTAGCGAGGCGGACTTCGCAGTCGACTTTCCCTGCCGGTCCTCGCCCTTTCCCCTCGGGCACGCCGCCGCGCGGTGCCCCTCTTTGCCGCAGCACAGGCACGGCCCCTTCGCGTAGCGGCGCTCCTTCTCCTCTTCCCACGAACGTTGTCCGGGCCTCCCTGCGGTGTCCGAAGGGTGGGTGGGTTTCCCGTCTCGCCCCGACTTCGCCGCCCGTCTCTGCGCGAACACCTCGTGGGCATGCTCAGCCTTTCCCGCCAGCTGGATCCACCCGTACAGGCTGTCAGGGTCAGCTCAGGGGCGGGCGGCGGCGCGAGTTCCACCCTGGGAGCCCGGGGTCGTGACCGTGGTCTCTGGCGCGGTTTTCATGCCGGCAGCATCGCCCTCCCACCCCGAACGCGCCTCCTCCTGGATCGGCGAGAGCTCTCCCACAGGGGCTCTATCGGGTCGCCGCATGGTGGAGTCGGGCTCTCCCTCGCTCGACTCATCGCTTTCCACGAATAGCACGTCTGGCAAAAGCGCGCGAAAATACAAACTAAATCCCCTTGCTTGAGAAGCAACCCCTCCCTCGCCCGGCCAAGGCAACCGCCCCTTCCCAGGTGCTAGAAACCGTTAGCCTGCGCCTGGGAAAGCAACCTTGACTCCATGACCTAACCCAAACACATTCCAATACAGCAGCCAAGAGATAACACCTCAGTAGAGTGGAATTAGCAACCCGGTCTTGAGAGTAACCCCCTCCAAGGAAATGGCATGCGAGGCGTTACAATGTACCAGGCACTTTGAAACGGTGAACATGACATTACTTACTTTACGCTATTTACTTACTTTACGCTATTTACTTAGCATAAAGTAAGTAACTTAAGACAAGTAAATAGCGTAAAGTAAGTAAATAGCGTAAAGTAAGTAACGCAAGTTAAGAAAATAGCGTAAAGTAACTAAATAGCGTAAGTTAAGTAATGTAAGTTAAGTAAAGAGCATAAAGTAAGTAAGTAACGTAAGATAAGTAAGTAACGTAAGTTAAGTAAATAGCGTAAACTAAGTAACGTAAGATATTAGCTTACGTTACTGACTTACTTAACGCTATTTACTTACTTTACGCTATTTACTTAGCGTAAAATAAGTAACATAAGATAAGTAAATAGCGTAAAGTCAGTAAATAGCGTAAAGTAACGTAAGTTAAGTAAATAGCGTAAAGTAAGTAAATAGCGTAAGTTAAGTAAGTAACGTAAGTTAAGTAAATAGCCTAAAGTAAGTAAGTAAGGTAAGATAAGGAAGTAAGGTAAGTTAAGTAAATAGCGTAAAGTAACTAAATAGCGTAAGTTAAGTAAGTAATGTAAGTTAAATAGCATAAAGTAAGTAAGTAACGTAAGATAAGTAAGTAACGTAAGTTAAGTAAATAGCGTAAAGTAAGTAACGTAAGATATTAGCTTACGTTACGGACTTACTTAACGCTATTTACTTACTTTACGCTATTTACTTAGCGTAAATTAAGTAAGTAATGTAAGATAAGTAAATAGCGTAAAGAAAGTAAATAGCGTAAAGTAACGTAAGTTAAGTAAATAGCGTAAAGTAAGTAAATAGCGTAAGTTAAGTAAGTAACGTAAGTTAAGTAAATAGCATAAAGTAAGTAAGTAAGGTAAGGTAAGTAAGTAAGGTAAGGTAAGTAAATAGCGTAAAGTAAGTAAATAGCGTAAGTTAAGTAACGTGTTATGTAAATATCTTAAAGTAAGTAAGTAACGTAAGATAAGTAAGTAACTTAAGGTAAGTAAATAGCGTAAAGTAAGTAACGTAAGTTAAGTAAATAGCGTAAAGTAAGTAAATAGCGTTATGTAAGTAAGTAACGGCAACAATTCAGGCTCGCCCTCGTCCCCGTAGAAAGGCACGCTCTCCATCTCGCTGTCAGCCACTGCAGCTTTCATCTTTCTCTGTAGCGAGGCGGACTTCGCAGTCGACTTTCCCTGCCAGTCCTCGCCCTTTCCCCTCGGGCACGCCGCCGCGCGGTGCCCCTCTTTGCCGCAGCACAGGCACGGCCCATTCGCGTAGCGGCGCTCCTTCTCCTCTTCCCACGAACGTTGTCCGGGCCTCCCTGCGGTGTCCGAAGGGTGGGTGGGTTTCCCGTCTCGCCCCGACTTCGCCGCCCGTCTCTGCGCGAACACCTCGTGGGCATGCTCAGCCTTTCCCGCCAGCTGGATCCACCCGTACAGGCTGTCAGGGTCAGCTCAGGGGCGGGCGGCGGCGCGAGTTCCACCCTGGGAGCCCGGGGTCGTGACCGTGGTCTCTGGCGCGGTTTTCATGCCGGCAGCATCGCCCTCCCACCCCGAACGCGCCTCCTCCTGGATCGCCGAGAGCTCTCCCACAGGGGCTCTATCGGGTCGCCGCATGGTGGAGTCGGGCTCTCCCTCGCTCGACTCATCGCTTTCCACGAATAGCACGTCTGGCAAAAGCGCGCGAAAATACAAACTAAATCCCCTTGCTTGAGAAGCAACCCCTCCCTCGCCCGGCCAAGGCAACCGCCCCTTCCCAGGTGCTAGAAACCGTTAGCCTGCGCCTGGGAAAGCAACCTTGACTCCATGACCTAACCCAAACACATTCCAATACAGCAGCCAAGAGATAACACCTCAGTAGAGTGGAATTAGCAACCCGGTCTTGAGAGTAACCCCCTCCAAGGAAATGGCATGCGAGGCGTTACAATGTACCAGGCACTTTGAAACGGTGAACATGACATTACTTACTTTACGCTATTTACTTACTTTACGCTATTTACTTAGCATAAAGTAAGTAACTTAAGACAAGTAAATAGCGTAAAGTAAGTAAATAGCGTAAAGTAAGTAACGCAAGTTAAGAAAATAGCGTAAAGTAACTAAATAGCGTAAGTTAAGTAATGTAAGTTAAGTAAAGAGCATAAAGTAAGTAAGTAACGTAAGATAAGTAAGTAACGTAAGTTAAGTAAATAGCGTAAACTAAGTAACGTAAGATATTAGCTTACGTTACTGACTTACTTAACGCTATTTACTTACTTTACGCTATTTACTTAGCGTAAAATAAGTAACGTAAGATAAGTAAATAGCGTAAAGTCAGTAAATAGCGTAAAGTAACGTAAGTTAAGTAAATAGCGTAAAGTAAGTAAATAGCGTAAGTTAAGTAAGTAACGTAAGTTAAGTAAATAGCATAAAGTAAGTAAGTAAGGTAAGATAAGGAAGTAAGGTAAGTTAAGTAAATAGCGTAAAGTAACTAAATAGCGTAAGTTAAGTAAGTAATGTAAGTTAAATAGCATAAAGTAAGTAAGTAACGTAAGATAAGTAAGTAACGTAAGTTAAGTAAATAGCGTAAAGTAAGTAACGTAAGATATTAGCTTACGTTACGGACTTACTTAACGCTATTTACTTACTTTACGCTATTTACTTAGCGTAAATTAAGTAAGTAATGTAAGATAAGTAAATAGCGTAAAGAAAGTAAATAGCGTAAAGTAACGTAAGTTAAGTAAATAGCGTAAAGTAAGTAAATAGCGTAAGTTAAGTAAGTAACGTAAGTTAAGTAAATAGCATAAAGTAAGTAAGTAAGGTAAGGTAAGTAAGTAAGGTAAGGTAAGTAAATAGCGTAAAGTAAGTAAATAGCGTAAGTTAAGTAACGTGTTATGTAAATATCTTAAAGTAAGTAAGTAACGTAAGATAAGTAAGTAACTTAAGGTAAGTAAATAGCGTAAAGTAAGTAACGTAAGTTAAGTAAATAGCGTAAAGTAAGTAAATAGCGTTATGTAAGTAAGTAACGGCAACAATTCAGGCTCGCCCTCGTCCCCGTAGAAAGGCACGCTCTCCATCTCGCTGTCAGCCACTGCAGCTTTCATCTTTCTCTGTAGCGAGGCGGACTTCGCAGTCGACTTTCCCTGCCGGTCCTCGCCCTTTCCCCTCGGGCACGCCGCCGCGCGGTGCCCCTCTTTGCCGCAGCACAGGCACGGCCCCTTCGCGTAGCGGCGCTCCTTCTCCTCTTCCCACGAACGTTGTCCGGGCCTCCCTGCGGTGTCCGAAGGGTGGGTGGGTTTCCCGTCTCGCCCCGACTTCGCCGCCCGTCTCTGCGCGAACACCTCGTGGGCATGCTCAGCCTTTCCCGCCAGCTGGATCCACCCGTACAGGCTGTCAGGGTCAGCTCAGGGGCGGGCGGCGGCGCGAGTTCCACCCTGGGAGCCCGGGGTCGTGACCGTGGTCTCTGGCGCGGTTTTCATGCCGGCAGCATCGCCCTCCCACCCCGAACGCGCCTCCTCCTGGATCGCCGAGAGCTCTCCCACAGGGGCTCTATCGGGTCGCCGCATGGTGGAGTCGGGCTCTCCCTCGCTCGACTCATCGCTTTCCACGAATAGCACGTCTGGCAAAAGCGCGCGAAAATACAAACTAAATCCCCTTGCTTGAGAAGCAACCCCTCCCTCGCCCGGCCAAGGCAACCGCCCCTTCCCAGGTGCTAGAAACCGTTAGCCTGCGCCTGGGAAAGCAACCTTGACTCCATGACCTAACCCAAACACATTCCAATACAGCAGCCAAGAGATAACACCTCAGTAGAGTGGAATTAGCAACCCGGTCTTGAGAGTAACCCCCTCCAAGGAAATGGCATGCGAGGCGTTACAATGTACCAGGCACTTTGAAACGGTGAACATGACATTACTTACTTTACGCTATTTACTTACTTTACGCTATTTACTTAGCATAAAGTAAGTAACTTAAGACAAGTAAATAGCGTAAAGTAAGTAAATAGCGTAAAGTAAGTAACGCAAGTTAAGAAAATAGCGTAAAGTAACTAAATAGCGTAAGTTAAGTAATGTAAGTTAAGTAAAGAGCATAAAGTAAGTAAGTAACGTAAGATAAGTAAGTAACGTAAGTTAAGTAAATAGCGTAAACTAAGTAACGTAAGATATTAGCTTACGTTACTGACTTACTTAACGCTATTTACTTACTTTACGCTATTTACTTAGCGTAAAATAAGTAACGTAAGATAAGTAAATAGCGTAAAGTCAGTAAATAGCGTAAAGTAACGTAAGTTAAGTAAATAGCGTAAAGTAAGTAAATAGCGTAAGTTAAGTAAGTAACGTAAGTTAAGTAAATAGCATAAAGTAAGTAAGTAAGGTAAGATAAGGAAGTAAGGTAAGTTAAGTAAATAGCGTAAAGTAACTAAATAGCGTAAGTTAAGTAAGTAATGTAAGTTAAATAGCATAAAGTAAGTAAGTAACGTAAGATAAGTAAGTAACGTAAGTTAAGTAAATAGCGTAAAGTAAGTAACGTAAGATATTAGCTTACGTTACGGACTTACTTAACGCTATTTACTTACTTTACGCTATTTACTTAGCGTAAATTAAGTAAGTAATGTAAGATAAGTAAATAGCGTAAAGAAAGTAAATAGCGTAAAGTAACGTAAGTTAAGTAAATAGCGTAAAGTAAGTAAATAGCGTAAGTTAAGTAAGTAACGTAAGTTAAGTAAATAGCATAAAGTAAGTAAGTAAGGTAAGGTAAGTAAGTAAGGTAAGGTAAGTAAATAGCGTAAAGTAAGTAAATAGCGTAAGTTAAGTAACGTGTTATGTAAATATCTTAAAGTAAGTAAGTAACGTAAGATAAGTAAGTAACTTAAGGTAAGTAAATAGCGTAAAGTAAGTAACGTAAGTTAAGTAAATAGCGTAAAGTAAGTAAATAGCGTTATGTAAGTAAGTAACGGCAACAATTCAGGCTCGCCCTCGTCCCCGTAGAAAGGCACGCTCTCCATCTCGCTGTCAGCCACTGCAGCTTTCATCTTTCTCTGTAGCGAGGCGGACTTCGCAGTCGACTTTCCCTGCCGGTCCTCGCCCTTTCCCCTCGGGCACGCCGCCGCGCGGTGCCCCCCTTTGCCGCAGCACAGGCACGGCCCCTTCGCGTAGCGGCGCTCCTTCTCCTCTTCCCACGAACGTTGTCCGGGCCTCCCTGCGGTGTCCGAAGGGTGGGTGGGTTTCCCGTCTCGCCCCGACTTCGCCGCCCGTCTCTGCGCGAACACCTCGTGGGCATGCTCAGCCTTTCCCGCCAGCTGGATCCACCCGTACAGGCTGTCAGGGTCAGCTCAGGGGCGGGCGGCGGCGCGAGTTCCACCCTGGGAGCCCGGGGTCGTGACCGTGGTCTCTGGCGCGGTTTTCATGCCGGCAGCATCGCCCTCCCACCCCGAACGCGCCTCCTCCTGGATCGCCGAGAGCTCTCCCACAGGGGCTCTATCGGGTCGCCGCATGGTGGAGTCGGGCTCTCCCTCGCTCGACTCATCGCTTTCCACGAATAGCACGTCTGGCAAAAGCGCGCGAAAATACAAACTAAATCCCCTTGCTTGAGAAGCAACCCCTCCCTCGTCCGGCCAAGGCAACCGCCCCTTCCCAGGTGCTAGAAACCGTTAGCCTGCGCCTGGGAAAGCAACCTTGACTCCATGACCTAACCCAAACACATTCCAATACAGCAGCCAAGAGATAACACCTCAGTAGAGTGGAATTAGCAACCCGGTCTTGAGAGTAACCCCCTCCAAGGAAATGGCATGCGAGGCGTTACAATGTACCAGGCACTTTGAAACGGTGAACATGACATTACTTACTTTACGCTATTTACTTACTTTACGCTATTTACTTAGCATAAAGTAAGTAACTTAAGACAAGTAAATAGGGTAAAGTAAGTAAATAGCGTAAAGTAAGTAACGCAAGTTAAGAAAATAGCGTAAAGTAACTAAATAGCGTAAGTTAAGTAATGTAAGTTAAGTAAAGAGCATAAAGTAAGTAAGTAACGTAAGATAAGTAAGTAACGTAAGTTAAGTAAATAGCGTAAACTAAGTAACGTAAGATATTAGCTTACGTTACTGACTTACTTAACGCTATTTACTTACTTTACGCTATTTACTTAGCGTAAATTAAGTAAGTAACGCAAGATAAGTAAATAGCGTAAAGTCAGTAAATAGCGTAAAGTAACGTAAGTTAAGTAAATAGCGTAAAGTAAGTAAATAGCGTAAGTTAAGTAAGTAACGTAAGTTAAGTAAATAGCCTAAAGTAAGTAAGTAAGGTAAGATAAGGAAGTAAGGTAAGTTAAGTAAATAGCGCAAAGTAACTAAATAGCGTAAGTTAAGTAAGTAAGGTAAGTTAAATAGCATAAAGTAAGTAAGTAACGTAAGATAAGTAAGTAACGTAAGTTAAGTAAATAGCGTAAAGTAAGTAACGTAAGATATTAGCTTACGTTACGGACTTACTTAACGCTATTTACTTTACGCTATTTACTTAGCGTAAATTAAGTAAGTAACGTAAGATAAGTAAATAGCGTAAAGAAAGTAAATAGCGTAAAGTAACGTAAGTTAAGTAAATAGCGTAAAGTAAGTAAATAGCGTAAGTTAAGTAAGTAACGTAAGTTAAGTAAATAGCATAAAGTAAGTAAGTAAGGTAAGGTAAGAAAGTAAGGTAAGGTAAGTAAATAGCGTAAAGTAAGTAAATAGCGTAAGTTAAGTAACGTGTTATGTAAATATCTTAAAGTAAGTAAGTAACGTAAGATAAGTAAGTAACTTAAGGTAAGTAAATAGCGTAAAGTAAGTAACGTAAGTTAAGTAAATAGCGTAAAGTAAGTAAATAGCGTTATGTAAGTAAGTAACGGCAACAATTCAGGCTCGCCCTCGTCCCCGTAGAAAGGCACGCTCTCCATCTCGCTGTCAGCCACTGCAGCTTTCATCTTTCTCTGTAGCGAGGCGGACTTCGCAGTCGACTTTCCCTGCCGGTCCTCGCCCTTTCCCCTCGGGCACGGCGCCGCGCGGTGCCCCTCTTTGCCGCAGCACAGGCACGGCCCCTTTGCGTAGCGGCGCTCCTTCTCCTCTTCCCACGAACGTTGTCCGGGCCTCCCTGCGGTGTCCGAAGGGTGGGTGGGTTTCCCGTCTCGCCCCGACTTCGCCGCCCGTCTCTGCGCGAACACCTCGTGGGCATGCTCAGCCTTTCCCGCCAGCTGGATCCACCCGTACAGGCTGTCAGGGTCAGCTCAGGGGCGGGCGGCGGCGCGAGTTCCACCCTGGGAGCCCGGGGTCGTGACCGTGGTCTCTGGCGCGGTTTTCATGCCGGCAGCATCGCCCTCCCACCCCGAACGCGCCTCCTCCTGGATCGCCGAGAGCTCTCCCACAGGGGCTCTATCGGGTCGCCGCATGGTGGAGTCGGGCTCTCCCTCGCTCGACTCATCGCTTTCCACGAATAGCACGTCTGGCAAAAGCGCGCGAAAATACAAACTAAATCCCCTTGCTTGAGAAGCAACCCCTCCCTCGCCCGGCCAAGGCAACCGCCCCTTCCCAGGTGCTAGAAACCGTTAGCCTGCGCCTGGGAAAGCAACCTTGACTCCATGACCTAACCCAAACACATTCCAATACAGCAGCCAAGAGATAACACCTCAGTAGAGTGGAATTAGCAACCCGGTCTTGAGAGTAACCCCCTCCAAGGAAATGGCATGCGAGGCGTTACAATGTACCAGGCACTTTGAAACGGTGAACATGACATTACTTACTTTACGCTATTTACTTACTTTACGCTATTTACTTAGCATAAAGTAAGTAACTTAAGACAAGTAAATAGCGTAAAGTAAGTAAATAGCGTAAAGTAAGTAACGCAAGTTAAGAAAATAGCGTAAAGTAACTAAATAGCGTAAGTTAAGTAATGTAAGTTAAGTAAAGAGCATAAAGTAAGTAAGTAACGTAAGATAAGTAAGTAACGTAAGTTAAGTAAATAGCGTAAACTAAGTAACGTAAGATATTAGCTTACGTTACTGACTTACTTAACGCTATTTACTTACTTTACGCTATTTACTTAGCGTAAAATAAGTAACGTAAGATAAGTAAATAGCGTAAAGTCAGTAAATAGCGTAAAGTAACGTAAGTTAAGTAAATAGCGTAAAGTAAGTAAATAGCGTAAGTTAAGTAAGTAACGTAAGTTAAGTAAATAGCCTAAAGTAAGTAAGTAAGGTAAGATAAGGAAGTAAGGTAAGTTAAGTAAATAGCGTAAAGTAACTAAATAGCGTAAGTTAAGTAAGTAATGTAAGTTAAATAGCATAAAGTAAGTAAGTAACGTAAGATAAGTAAGTAACGTAAGTTAAGTAAATAGCGTAAAGTAAGTAACGTAAGATATTAGCTTACGTTACGGACTTACTTAACGCTATTTACTTACTTTACGCTATTTACTTAGCGTAAATTAAGTAAGTAACGTAAGATAAGTAAATAGCGTAAAGAAAGTAAATAGCGTAAAGTAACGTAAGTTAAGTAAATAGCGTAAAGTAAGTAAATAGCGTAAGTTAAGTAAGTAACGTAAGTTAAGTAAATAGCATAAAGTAAGTAAGTAAGGTAAGGTAAGTAAGTAAGGTAAGGTAAGTAAATAGCGTAAAGTAAGTAAATAGCGTAAGTTAAGTAAGTAACGTAAGTTAAGTAAATAGCATAAAGTAAGTAAGTAAGGTAAGGTAAGTAAGTAAGGTAAGGTAAGTAAATAGCGTAAAGTAAGTAAATAGCGTAAGTTAAGTAACGTGTTATGTAAATATCTTAAAGTAAGTAAGTAACGTAAGATAAGTAAGTAACTTAAGGTAAGTAAATAGCGTAAAGTAAGTAACGTAAGTTAAGTAAATAGCGTAAAGTAAGTAAATAGCGTTATGTAAGTAAGTAACGGCAACAATTCAGGCTCGCCCTCGTCCCCGTAGAAAGGCACGCTCTCCATCTCGCTGTCAGCCACTGCAGCTTTCATCTTTCTCTGTAGCGAGGCGGACTTCGCAGTCGACTTTCCCTGCCGGTCCTCGCCCTTTCCCCTCGGGCACGCCGCCGCGCGGTGCCCCTCTTTGCCGCAGCACAGGCACGGCCCCTTCGCGTAGCGGCGCTCCTTCTCCTCTTCCCACGAACGTTGTCCGGGCCTCCCTGCGGTGTCCGAAGGGTGGGTGGGTTTCCCGTCTCGCCCCGACTTCGCCGCCCGTCTCTGCGCGAACACCTCGTGGGCATGCTCAGCCTTTCCCGCCAGCTGGATCCACCCGTACAGGCTGTCAGGGTCAGCTCAGGGGCGGGCGGCGGCGCGAGTTCCACCCTGGGAGCCCGGGGTCGTGACCGTGGTCTCTGGCGCGGTTTTCATGCCGGCAGCATCGCCCTCCCACCCCGAACGCGCCTCCTCCTGGATCGCCGAGAGCTCTCCCACAGGGGCTCTATCGGGTCGCCGCATGGTGGAGTCGGGCTCTCCCTCGCTCGACTCATCGCTTTCCACGAATAGCACGTCTGGCAAAAGCGCGCGAAAATACAAACTAAATCCCCTTGCTTGAGAAGCAACCCCTCCCTCGCCCGGCCAAGGCAACCGCCCCTTCCCAGGTGCTAGAAACTGTTAGCCTGCGCCTGGGAAAGCAACCTTGACTCCATGACCTAACCCAAACACATTCCAATACAGCAGCCAAGAGATAACACCTCAGTAGAGTGGAATTAGCAACCCGGTCTTGAGAGTAACCCCCTCCAAGGAAATGGCATGCGAGGCGTTACAATGTACCAGGCACTTTGAAACTGTGAACATGACATTACTTACTTTACGCTATTTACTTACTTTACGCTATTTACTTAGCATAAAGTAAGTAAGTAACTTAAGACAAGTAAATAGCGTAAAGTAAGTAAATAGCGTAAAGTAAGTAAATAGCGTAAAGTAAGTAACGCAAGTTAAGAAAATAGCGTAAAGTAACTAAATAGCGTAAGTTAAGTAATGTAAGTTAAGTAAAGAGCATAAAGTAAGTAAGTAACGTAAGATAAGTAAGTAACGTAAGTTAAGTAAATAGCGTAAACTAAGTAACGTAAGATATTAGCTTACGTTACTGACTTACTTAACGCTATTTACTTACTTTACGCTATTTACTTAGCGTAAAATAAGTAAGTAACGTAAGATAAGTAAATAGCGTAAAGTCAGTAAATAGCGTAATGTAACGTAAGTTAAGTAAATAGCGTAAAGTAAGTAAATAGCGTAAGTTAAGTAAGTAACGTAAGTTAAGTAAATAGCATAAAGTAAGTAAGTAAGGTAAGATAAGGAAGTAAGGTAAGTTAAGTAAATAGCGTAAAGTAACTAAATAGCGTAAGTTAAGTAAGTAATGTAAGTTAAATAGCATAAAGTAAGTAAGTAACGTAAGATAAGTAAGTAACGTAAGTTAAGTAAATAGCGTAAAGTAAGTAACGTAAGATATTAGCTTACGTTACGGACTTACTTAACGCTATTTACTTACTTTACGCTATTTACTTAGCGTAAATTAAGTAAGTAATGTAAGATAAGTAAATAGCGTAAAGAAAGTAAATAGTGTAAAGTAACGTAAGTTAAGTAAATAGCGTAAAGTAAGTAAATAGCGTAAAGTAAGTAACGCAAGTTAAGAAAATAGCGTAAAGTAACTAAATAGCGTAAGTTAAGTAAGTAATGTAAGTTAAGTAAATAGCATAAAGTAAGTAAGTAACGTAAGATAAGTAAGTAACGTAAGTTAAGTAAATAGCGTAAAGTAAGTAACGTAAGATATTAGCTTACGTTACGGACTTACTTAACGCTATTTACTTTACGCTATTTACTTAGCGTAAATTAAATAAGTAACGTAAGATAAGTAAATAGCGTAAAGAAAGTAAATAGCGTAAAGTAACGTAAGTTAAGTAAATAGCGTAAAGTAAGTAAATAGCGTAAGTTAAGTAAGTAACGTAAGTTAAGTAAATAGCATAAAGTAAGTAAGTAAGGTAAGATAAGGAAGTAAGGTAAGTTAAGTAAATAGCGTAAAGTAACTAAATAGCGTAAGTTAAGTAAGTAATGTAAGTTAAATAGCATAAAGTAAGTAAGTAACGTAAGATAAGTAAGTAACGTAAGTTAAGTAAATAGCGTAAAGTAAGTAACGTAAGATATTAGCTTACGTTACGGACTTACTTAACGCTATTTACTTACTTTACGCTATTTACTTAGCGTAAATTAAGTAAGTAATGTAAGATAAGTAAATAGCGTAAAGAAAGTAAATAGCGTAAAGTAACGTCAGTTAAGTAAATAGCGTAAAGTAAGTAAATAGCGTAAGTTAAGTAAGTAACGTAAGTTAAGTAAATAGCATAAAGTAAGTAAGTAAGGTAAGGTAAGTAAGTAAGGTAAGGTAAGTAAATAGCGTAAAGTAAGTAAATAGCGTAAGTTAAGTAACGTGTTATGTAAATATCTTAAAGTAAGTAAGTAACGTAAGATAAGTAAGTAACTTAAGGTAAGTAAATAGCGTAAAGTAAGTAACGTAAGTTAAGTAAATAGCGTAAAGTAAGTAAATAGCGTTATGTAAGTAAGTAACGGCAACAATTCAGGCTCGCCCTCGTCCCCGTAGAAAGGCACGCTCTCCATCTCGCTGTCAGCCACTGCAGCTTTCATCTTTCTCTGTAGCGAGGCGGACTTCGCAGTCGACTTTCCCTGCCGGTCCTCGCCCTTTCCCCTCGGGCACGCCGCCGCGCGGTGCCCCTCTTTGCCGCAGCACAGGCACGGCCCCTTCGCGTAGCAGCGCTCCTTCTCCTCTTCCCACGAACGTTGTCCGGGCCTCCCTGCGGTGTCCGAAGGGTGGGTGGGTTTCCCGTCTCGCCCCGACTTCGCCGCCCGTCTCTGCGTGAACACCTCGTGGGCATGCTCAGCCTTTCCCGCCAGCTGGATCCACCCGTACAGGCTGTCAGGGTCATCTCGTCCCAGCGACCAGCACGGCAGCACTTTGGTGTTTAGACCATCCTTGAACAAGTCTATTATGGTTGCCTGCGACCAGTCTTCCACCTTCCCCGCTAGCGCTTTAAACTCCAGCGCGTAATCAGCCACGGTTCTCGATCCCTGCTTGAGTTCTTTCAAGGCACGCTTTGCCCGCTCCTTAGCCAGTGGATCTTCGAAATGGTGCTGAAGAGCCCAGCGGAATTCGTCGAATTTCTCCAATTCAGGGGCTTCCGACTGGCACATCTGTACCTTCCAGTCCGCTGCCCTCCCCTTGAGCTTCGTGGCAATGGTAATGATTCTTGCTTTTTCCGAGCGAAAAAGCGACCCCCATTCTTCCATGTAAGCCTTGGCATTCGCCAAAAAGAACGAGAGCTTCGTTGGGTCTCCATCGAACTTGACAGGGAAATCCCTCAGCCCTCCGCCCGGCGGGCCGCGCCCCCCCACTGGCGGTTCGGATTTGACAGCTCCCTGCTGCCTCCGCTCAGGGGCGGGCGGCGGCGCGAGTTCCACCCTGGGAGCCCGGGTCCCCTCTCTCGAGCGAGCTCCCCTTCTCCGCTCCGGAGACTGTAGCTGGGAGGAAGGGGTCGAATGGCGCTGGCTTGACCCTTGCCGCTCTTCTCTCAGCGAACTCAAGTCCATGCTCATTTTCTGCAGGATGAGCTCCAGGGAGTCCATCTTCGACTCTAAAACCCGGATTCGGTCTGGGGTGGGGAGTCTCCCCCCGGCGCCCCCTGGACCACCGTCGGGGACAGCGGGTATCTCTGCCTCCAGGATGAGCCCTTCACCTCCGAGAAGTCCCCACGACTTTCGTCCCAGGTGACCAGTTCGCCCGGGGTCGTGACCGTGGTCTCTGGCGCGGTTTTCATGCCGGCAGCATCGCCCTCCCACCCCGAACGCGCCTCCTCCTGGATCGCCGAGAGCTCTCCCACAGGGGCTCTATTGGGTCGCCGCATGGTGGAGTCGGGCTCTCCCTCGCTCGACTCACCGCTTTCCACGAATAGCACGTCTGGCAAAAGCGCGCGAAAATACAAACTAAATCCCCTTCCTTGAGAAGCAACCCCTCCCTCGCCCGGCCAAGGCAACCGCCCCTTCCCAGGTGCTAGAAACTGTTAGCCTGCGCCTGGGAAAGCAACCTTGACTCCATGACCTAACCCAAACACATTCCAATACAGCAGCCAAGAGATAACACCTCAGTAGAGTGGAATTAGCAACCCGCTCTTGAGAGTATCCCCCTCCAAGGAAATGGCATGCGAGGCGTTACAATGTACCAGGCACTTTGAAACGGTGAACATGACATTACTTACTTTACGCTATTTACTTACTTTACGCTATTTACTTAGCGTAAAGTAAGTAAGTAACTTAAGACAAGTAAATAGCGTAAAGTAAGTAAATAGCGTAAAGTAAGTAACGCAAGTTAAGAAAATAGCGTAAAGTAACTAAATAGCGTAAGTTAAGTAAGTAATGTAAGTTAAGTAAATAGCATAAAGTAAGTAAGTAACGTAAGATAAGTAAGTAACGTAAGTTAAGTAAATAGCGTAAAGTAAGTAACGTAAGATATTAGCTTACGTTACGGACTTACTTAACGCTATTTACTTTACGCTATTTACTTAGCGTAAATTAAGTAAGTAACGTAAGATAAGTAAATAGCGTAAAGAAAGTAAATAGCGTAAAGTAACGTAAGTTAAGTAAATAGCGTAAAGTAAGTAAATAGCGTAAGTTAAGTAAGTAACGTAAGTTAAGTAAATAGCATAAAGTAAGTAAGTAAGGTAAGGTAAGTAAGTAAGGTAAGGTAAGTAAATAGCGTAAAGTAAGTAAATAGCGTAAGTTAAGTAACGTGTTATGTAAATATCTTAAAGTAAGTAAGTAACGTAAGATAGGTAAGTAACTTAAGGTAAGTAAATAGCGTAAAGTAAGTAACGTAAGTTAAGTAAATAGCGTAAAGTAAGTAAATAGCGTTATGTAAGTAAGTAACGGCAACAATTCAGGCTCGCCCTCGTCCCCGTAGAAAGGCACGCTCTCCATCTCGCTGTCAGCCACTGCAGCTTTCATCTTTCTCTGTAGCGAGGCGGACTTCGCAGTCGACTTTCCCTGCCGGTCCTCGCCCTTTCCCCTCGGGCACGCCGCCGCGCGGTGCCCCTCTTTGCCGCAGCACAGCCACGGCCCCTTCGCGTAGCGGCGCTCCTTCTCCTCTTCCCACGAACGTTGTCCGGGCCTCCCTGCGGTGTCCGAAGGGTGGGTGGGTTTCCCGTCTCGCCCCGACTTCGCCGCCCGTCTCTGCGCGAACACCTCGTGGGCATGCTCAGCCTTTCCCGCCAGCTGGATCCACCCGTACAGGCTGTCAGGGTCAGCTCAGGGGCGGGCGGCGGCGCGAGTTCCACCCTGGGAGCCCGGGGTCGTGACCGTGGTCTCTGGCGCGGTTTTCATGCCGGCAGCATCGCCCTCCCACCCCGAACGCGCCTCCTCCTGGATCGCCGAGAGCTCTCCCACAGGGGCTCTATCGGGTCACCGCATGGTGGAGTCGGGCTCTCCCTCGCTCGACTCATCGCTTTCCACGAATAGCACGTCTGGCAAAAGCGCGTGAAAATACAAACTAAATCCCCTTGCTTGAGAAGCAACCCCTCCCTCGCCCGGCCAAGGCAACCGCCCCTTCCCAGGTGCTAGAAACCGTTAGCCTGCGCCTGGGAAAGCAACCTTGACTCCATGACCTAACCCAAACACATTCCAATACAGCAGCCAAGAGATAACACCTCAGTAGAGTGGAATTAGCAACCCGGTCTTGAGAGTAACCCCCTCCAAGGAAATGGCATGCGAGGCGTTACAATGTACCAGGCACTTTGAAACGGTGAACATGACATTACTTACTTTACGCTATTTACTTACTTTACGCTATTTACTTAGCATAAAGTAAGTAACTTAAAACAAGTAAATAGCGTAAAGTAAGTAAATAGCGTAAAGTAAGTAACGCAAGTTAAGAAAATAGCGTAAAGTAACTAAATAGCATAAGTTAAGTAATGTAAGTTAAGTAAAGAGCATAAAGTAAGTAAGTAACGTAAGATAAGTAAGTAACGTAAGTTAAGTAAATAGCGTAAACTAAGTAACGTAAGATATTAGCTTACGTTACTGACTTACTTAACGCTATTTACTTACTTGACGCTATTTACTTAGCGTAAAATAAGTAAGTAACGTAAGATAAGTAAATTCGCTAAAGTCAGTAAATAGCGTAAAGTAACGTAAGTTAAGTAAATAGCGTAAGTAAGTAAATAGCGTAAGTTAAGTAAGTAACGTAAGTTAAGTAAATAGCATAAAGTAAGTAAGTAAGGTAAGATAAGGAAGTAAGGTAAGTTAAGTAAATAGCGTAAAGTAACTAAATAGCGTAAGTTAAGTAAGTAATGTAAGTTAAATAGCATAAAGTAAGTAAGTAACGTAAGATAAGTAAGTAACGTAAGTTAAGTAAATAGCGTAAAGTAAGTAACGTAAGATATTAGCTAACGTTAAGGCCTTACTTAACGCTATTTACTTACTTTACGCTATTTACTTAGCGTAAATTAAGTAAGTAATGTAAGATAAGTAAATAGCGTAAAGAAAGTAAATAGCGTAAAGTAACGTAAGTTAAGTAAATAGCGTAAAGTAAGTAAATAGCGTAAAGTAAGTAACGCAAGTTAAGAAAATAGCGTAAAGTAACTAAATAGCGTAAGTTAAGTAAGTAATGTAAGTTAAGTAAATAGCATAAAGTAAGTAAGTAACGTAAGATAAGTAAGTAACGTAAGTTAAGTAAATAGCGTAAAGTAAGTAACGTAAGATATTAGCTTACGTTACGGACTTACTTAACGCTATTTACTTTACGCTATTTACTTAGCGTAAATTAAGTAAGTAACGTAAGATAAGTAAATAGCGTAAAGAAAGTAAATAGCGTAAAGTAACATAAGTTAAGTAAATAGCGTAAAGTAGGTAAATACCGTAAGTTAAGTAAGTAACGTAAGTTAAGTAAATAGCATAAAGTAAGTAAGTAAGGTAAGGTAAGTAAGTAAGGTAAGGTAAGTAAATAGCGTAAAGTAAGTAAATAGCGTAAGTTAAGTAACGTGTTATGTAAATATCTTCAAGTAAGTAAGTAACGTAAGATAAGTAAGTAACTTAAGGTAAGTAAATAGCGTAAAGTAAGTAACGTAAGTTAAGTAAATAGCGTAAATTAAGTAAATAGCGTTATGTAAGTAAGTAACGGCAACAATTCAGGCTCGCCCTCGTCCCCGTAGAAAGGCACGCTCTCCATCTCGCTGTCAGCCACTGCAGCTTTCATATTTCTCTGTAGCGAGGCGGACTTCGCAGTCGACTTTCCCTGCCGGTCCTCGCCCTTTCCCCTCGGGCACGCCGCCGCGCGGTGCCCCTCTTTGCCGCAGCACAGGCACGGCCCCTTCGCGTAGCGGCGCTCCGTCTCCTCTTCCCACGAACGTTGTCCGGGCCTCCCTGCGGTGTCCGAAGGGTGGGTGGGTTTCCCGTCTCGCCCCGACTTCGCCGCCCGTCTCTGCGCGAACACCTCGTGGGCATGCTCAGCCTTTCCCGCCAGCTGGATCCACCCGTACAGGCTGTCAGGGTCAGCTCAGGGGCGGGCGGCGGCGCGAGTTCCACCCTGGGAGCCCGGGGTCGTGACCGTGGTCTCTGGCGCGGTTTTCATGCCGGCAGCATCGCCCTCCCACCCCGAACGCGCCTCCTCCTGGATCGCCGAGAGCTCTCCCACAGGGGCTCTATCGGGTCGCCGCATGGTGGAGTCGGGCTCTCCCTCGCTCGACTCATCGCTTTCCACGAATAGCACGTCTGGCAAAAGCGCGCGAAAATACAAACTAAATCCCCTTGCTTGAGAAGCAACCCCTCCCTCGCCCGGCCAAGGCAACCGCCCCTTCCCAGGTGCTAGAAACCGTTAGCCTGCGCCTGGGAAAGCAACCTTGACTCCATGACCTAACCCAAACACATTCCAATACAGCAGCCAAGAGATAACACCTCAGTAGAGTGGAATTAGCAACCCGGTCTTGAGAGTAACCCCCTCCAAGGAAATGGCATGCGAGGCGTTACAATGTACCAGGCACTTTGAAACGGTGAACATGACATTACTTACTTTACGCTATTTACTTACTTTACGCTATTTACTTAGCATAAAGTAAGTAAGTAACTTAAGACAAGTAAATAGCGTAAAGTAAGTAAATAGCGTAAAGTAAGTAAATAGCGTAAAGTAAGTAACGCAAGTTAAGAAAATAGCGTAAAGTAACTAAATAGCGTAAGTTAAGTAATGTAAGTTAAGTAAAGAGCATAAAGTAAGTAAGTAACGTAAGATAAGTAAGTAACGTAAGTTAAGTAAATAGCGTAAACTAAGTAACGTAAGATATTAGCTTACGTTACTGACTTACTTAACGCTATTTACTTACTTTACGCTATTTACTTAGCGTAAAATAAGTAAGTAACGTAAGATAAGTAAATAGCGTAAAGTCAGTAAATAGCGTAAAGTAACGTAAGTTAAGTAAATAGCGTAAAGTAAGTAAATAGCGTAAGTTAAGTAAGTAACGTAAGTTAAGTAAATAGCATAAAGTAAGTAAGTAAGGTAAGATAAGGAAGTAAGGTAAGTTAAGTAAATAGCGTAAAGTAACTAAATAGCGTAAGTTAAGTAAATAATGTAAGTTAAATAGCATAAAGTAAGTAAGTAACGTAAGATAAGTAACGTAAGTTAAGTAAATAGCGTAAAGTAAGTAACGTAAGATATTAGCTTACGTTACGGACTTACTTAACGCTATTTACTTACTTTACGCTATTTACTTAGCGTAAATTAAGTAAGTAACGTAAGATAAGTAAATAGCGTAAAGAAAGTAAATAGCGTAAAGTAACATAAGTTAAGTAAATAGCGTAAAGTAAGTAAATAGCGTAAGTTAAGTAAGTAACGTAAGTTAAGTAAATAGCATAAAGTAAGTAAGTAAGGTAAGGTAAGTAAGTAAGGTAAGGTAAGTAAATAGCGTAAAGTAAGTAAATAGCGTAAGTTAAGTAACGTGTTATGTAAATATCTTAAAGTAAGTAAGTAACGTAAGATAAGTAAGTAACTTAAGGTAAGTAAATAGCGTAAAGTAAGTAACATAAGTTAAGTAAATAGCGTAAAGTAAGTAAATAGCGTTATGTAAGTAAGTAACGGCAACAATTCAGGCTCGCCCTCGTCCCCGTAGAAAGGCACGCTCTCCATCTCGCTGTCAGCCACTGCAGCTTTCATCTTTCTCTGTAGCGAGGCGGACTTCGCAGTCGACTTTCCCTGCCGGTCCTCGCCCTTTCCCCTCGGGCACGCCGCCGCGCGGTGCCCCTCTTTGCCGCAGCACAGGCACGGCCCCTTCGCGTAGCGGCGCTCCTTCTCCTCTTCCCACGAACGTTGTCCGGGCCTCCCTGCGGTGTCCGAAGGGTGGGTGGGTTTCCCGTCTCGCCCCGACTTCGCCGCCCGTCTCTGCGCGAACACCTCGTGGGCATGCTCAGCCTTTCCCGCCAGCTGGATCCACCCGTACAGGCTGTCAGGGTCAGCTCAGGGGCGGGCGGCGGCGCGGGTTCCACCCTGGGAGCCCGGGGTCGTGACCGTGGTCTCTGGCGCGGTTTTCATGCCGGCAGCATCGCCCTCCCACCCCGAACGCGCCTCCTCCTGGATCGCCGAGAGCTCTCCCACAGGGGCTCTATCGGGTCGCCGCATGGTGGAGTCGGGCTCTCCCTCGCTCGACTCATCGCTTTCCACGAATAGCACGTCTGGCAAAAGCGCGCGAAAATACAAACTAAATCCCCTTGCTTGAGAAGCAACCCCTCCCTCGCCCGGCCAAGGCAACCGCCCCTTCCCAGGTGCTAGAAACCGTTAGCCTGCGCCTGGGAAAGCAACCTTGACTCCATGACCTAACCCAAACACATTCCAATACAGCAGCCAAGAGATAACACCTCAGTAGAGTGGAATTAGCAACCCGGTCTTGAGAGTAACCCCCTCCAAGGAAATGGCATGCGAGGCGTTACAATGTACCAGGCACTTTGAAACGGTGAACATGACATTACTTACTTTACGCTATTTACTTACTTTACGCTATTTACTTAGCATAAAGTAAGTAAGTAACTTAAGACAAGTAAATAGCGTAAAGTAAGTAAATAGCGTAAAGTAAGTAACGCAAGTTAAGAAAATAGCGTAAAGTAACTAAATAGCGTAAGTTAAGTAAGTAATGTAAGTTAAGTAAATAGCATAAAGTAAGTAAGTAACGTAAGATAAGTAAATAGCGTAAAGTCAGTAAATAGCGTAAAGTAACGTAAGTTAAGTAAATAGCGTAAAGTAAGTAAATAGCGTAAGTTAAGTAAGTAACGTAAGTTAAGTAAATAGCATAAAGTAAGTAAGTAAGGTAAGATAAGGAAGTAAGGTAAGTTAAGAAAATAGCGTAAAGTAACTAAATAGCGTAAGTTAAGTAAGTAATGTAAGTTAAATAGCATAAAATAAGTAAGTAACGTAAGATAAGTAAGTAACGTAAGTTAAGTAAATAGCGTAAAGTAAGCAACGTAAGATATTAGCTTACGTTACGGACTTACTTAACGCTATTTACTTACTTTACGCTATTTACTTAGCGTAAATTAAGTAAGTAACGTAAGATAAGTAAATAGCGTAAAGAAAGTAAATAGCGTAAAGTAACGTAAGTTAAGTAAATAGCATAAAGTAAGTAAATACCGTAAGTTAAGTAAGTAACGTAAGTTAAGTAAATAGCATAAAGTAAGTAAGTAAGGTAAGGTAAGTAAGTAAGGTAAGGTAAGTAAATAGCGTAAAGTAAGTAAATAGCGTAAGTTAAGTAACGTGTTATGTAAATATCTTAAAGTAAGTAAGTAACGTAAGATAAGTAAGTAACTTAAGGTAAGTAAATAGCGTAAAGTAAGTAACGTAAGTTAAGTAAATAGCGTAAAGTAAGTAAATAGCGTTATGTAAGTAAGTAACGGCAACAATTCAGGCTCGCCCTCGTCCCCGTAGAAAGGCACGCTCTCCATCTCGCTGTCAGCCACTGCAGCTTTCATCTTTCTCTGTAGCGAGGCGGACTTCGCAGTCGACTTTCCCTGCCGGTCCTCGCCCTTTCCCCTCAGGCACGCCGCCGCGCGGTGCCCCTCTTTGCCGCAGCACAGGCACGGCCCCTTCGCGTAGCGGCGCTCCTTCTCCTCTTCCCACGAACGTTGTCCGGGCCTCCTGCGGTGTCCGAAGGGTGGGTGGGTTTCCCGTCTCGCCCCGACTTCGCCGCCCGTCTCTGCGCGAACACCTCGTGGGCATGCTCAGCCTTTCCCGCCAGCTGGATCCACCCGTACAGGCTGTCAGGGTCAGCTCAGGGGCGGGCGGCGGCGCGAGTTCCACCTGGGAGCCCGGGGTCGTGACCGTGGTCTCTGGCACGGTTTTCATGCCGGCTTCATCGCCCTCCCACCCCGAACGCGCCTCCTCCTGGATCGCCGAGAGCTCTCCCACAGGGGCTCTATCGGGTCGCCGCATGGTGGAGTCGGGCTCTCCCTCGCTCGACTCACCGCTTTCCACGAATAGCACGTCTGGCAAAAGCGCGCGAAAAATACAAACTAAATCCCCTTGCTTGAGAAGCAACCCCTCCCTCGCCCCGGCCAAGGAACCGCCCTTCCAGGTGCTAGAAACCGTTAGCCTGCGCCTGGGAAAGCAACCTTGACTCCATGACCTAACCCAAACACATTCCAATACAGCAGCCAAGAGATAACACCTCAGTAGAGTGGAATTAGCAACCCGGTCTTGAGAGTAACCCCTCCAAGGAAATGGCATGCGAGGCGTTACAATGTACCAGGCACTTTGAAACGGTGAACATGACATTACTTACTTTACGCTATTTACTTACTTTACGCTATTTACTTAGCATAAAGTAAGTAAGTAACTTAAGACAAGTAAATAGCGTAAAGTAAGTAAATAGCGTAAAGTAAGTAACGCAAGTTAAGAAAATAGCGTAAAGTAACTAAATAGCGTAAGTTAAGTAAGTAATGTAAGTTAAGTAAATAGCATAAGTAAGTAAGTAACGTAAGATAAGTAAATAGCGTAAAGTCAGTAAATAGCGTAAAGTAACGTAAGTTAAGTAAATAGCGTAAAGTAAGTAAATAGCGTAAGTTAAGTAAGTAACGTAAGTTAAGTAAATAGCATAAAGTAAGTAAGTAAGGTAAGATAAGGAAGTAAGGTAAGTTAAGAAAATAGCGTAAAGTAACTAAATAGCGTAAGTTAAGTAAGTAATGTAAGTTAACTAGCATAAAATAAGTAAGTAACGTAAGATAAGTAAGTAACGTAAGTTAAGTAAATAGCGTAAAGTAAGCAACGTAAGATATTAGCTTACGTTACGGACTTACTTAACGCTATTTACTTACTTTACGCTATTCTACTTAGCGTAAATTAAGTAAGTAACGTAAGATAAGTAAATAGCGTAAAGAAAGTAAATAGCGTAAAGTAACGTAAGTTAAGTAAATAGCATAAGTAAGTAAATACCGTAAGTTAAGTAAGTAACGTAAGTTAAGTAAATAGCATAAGTAAGTAAGTAAGGTAAGGTAAGTAAGTAAGGTAAGGTAAGTAAATAGCGTAAAGTAAGTAAATAGCGTAAGTTAAGTAACGTGTTATGTAAATATCTTAAAGTAAGTAAGTAACGTAAGATAAGTAAGTAACTTAGGTAAGTAAATAGCGTAAAGTAAGTAACGTAAGTTAAGTAAATAGCGTAAAGTAAGTAAATAGCGTTATGTAAGTAAGTAACGGCAACAATTCAGGCTCGCCCTCGTCCCCGTAGAAAGGCACGCTCTCCATCTCGCTGTCAGCACTGCAGCTTTCATCTTTCTCTCTAGCGAGGCGGACTTCGCAGTCGACTTTCCCTGCCGGTCCTCGCCCTTTCCCCTCGGGCACGCCGCCGCGCGGTGCCCCTCTTTGCCGCAGCACAGGCACGGCCCCTTCGCGTAGCGGCGCTCCTTCTCCTCTTCCACGAACGTTGTCCGGGCCTCCCTGCGGTGTCCGAAGGGTGGGTGGGTTTCCGTCTCGCCCCGACTTCGCCGCCCGTCTCTGCGCGAACACCTCGTGGGCATGCTCAGCCTTTCCCGCCAGCTGGATCCACCCGTACAGGCTGTCAGGGTCAGCTCAGGGGCGGGCGGCGGCGCGGGTTCCACCCTGGGAGCCCGGGGTCGTGACCGTGGTCTCTGGCGCGGTTTTCATGCCGCAGCATCGCCCTCCCACCCCGAACGCGCCTCCTCCTGGATCGCCGAGAGCTCTCCCACAGGGGCTCTATCGGGTCGCCGCATGGTGGAGTCGGGCTCTCCCTCGCTCGACTCATCGCTTTCCACGAATAGCACGTCTGGCAAAAGCGCGCGAAAATACAAACTAAATCCCCTTGCTTGAGAAGCAACCCCTCCCTCGCCCGCCAAGGCAACGCCCCTTCCCAGGTGCTAGAAACCGTTAGCCTGCGCCTGGGAAAGCAACCTTGACTCCATGACCTAACCCAAACACATTCCAATACAGCACGCAAGAGATAACACCTCAGTAGAGTGGAATTAGCAACCCGTCTTGAGAGTAACCCCTCCAAGGAAATGGCATGCGAGGCGTTACAATGTACCAGGCACTTTGAAACGGTGAACATGACATTACTTACTTTACGCTATTTACTTACTTTACGCTATTTACTTAGCAGTAAGTAAGTAACTTAAGACAAGTAAATAGCGTAAAGTAAGTAAATAGCGTAAAGTAAGTAACGCAAGTTAAGAAAATAGCGTAAAGTAATTAAATAGCGTAAGTTAAGTAAGTAATGTAAGTTAAGTAAATAGCATAAAGTAAGTAAGTAACGTAAGATAAGTAAGTAACGTAAGTTAAGTAAATAGCATAAAGTAAGTAAGTAAGGTAAGGTAAGTAAGTAAGGTAAGTAAGTAAATAGCGTAAAGTAAGTAAATAGCGTAAGTTAAGTAACGTGTTATGTAAATATCTTAAAGTAAGTAAGTAACGTAAGATAAGTAAGTAACTTAAGGTAAGTAAATAGCGTAAAGTAAGTAACGTAAGTTAAGTAAATAGCGTAAAGTAAGTAAATAGCGTTATGTAAGTAAGTAACGGCAACAATTCAGGCTCGCCCTCGTCCCCGTAGAAAGGCACGCTCTCCATCTCGCTGTCAGCCACTGCAGCTTTTCATCTTTCTCTGTAGCGAGGCGGACTTCGCAGTCGACTTTCCCTGCCGGTCCTCGCCCTTTCCCCTCGGGCACGCCGCCGCGCGTGCCCTCTTTGCCGCAGCACAGGCACGCCCCTTCGCGTAGCGGCGCTCCTTCTCCTCTTCCCACGAACGTTGTCCGGGCCTCCCTGCGGTGTCCGAAGGGTGGGTGGGTTTCCCGTCTCGCCCCGACTTCGCCGCCCGTCTCTGCGCGAACACCTCGTGGGCATGCTCAGCCTTTCCCGCCAGCTGGATCCACCCGTACAGGCTGTCAGGGTCAGCTCAGGGGCGGGCGGCGGCGCGGGTTCCACCCTGGGAGCCCGGGGTCGTGACCGTGGTCTTCTGGCGCGGTTTTCATGCCGGCAGCATCGCCCTCCCACCCCGAACGCGCCTCCTCCTGGATCGCCGAGAGCTCTCCCACAGGGGCTCTATCGGGTCGCCGCATGGTGGAGTCGGGCTCTCCCTCGCTCGACTCATCGCTTTCCACGAATAGCACGTCTGGCAAAAGCGCGAAAATACAAACTAAATCCCCTTGCTTGAGAAGCAACCCCTCCCTCGCCCGGCCAAGGCAACCGCCCCTTCCCAGGTGCTAGAAACCGTTAGCCTGCGCCTGGGAAAGCAACCTTGACTCCATGACCTAACCCAAACACATTCCAATACAGCAGCAAGAGATAACACCTCAGTAGAGTGGAATTAGCAACCCGGTCTTGAGAGTAACCCCCTCCAAGGAAATGGCATGCGAGGCGTTACAATGTACCAGGCACTTTGAAACGGTGAACATGACATTACATTACTTTACGCTATTTACTTACTTTACGCTATTTACTTAGCAGTAAGTAAGTAACTTAAGACAAGTAAATAGCGTAAAGTAAGTAAATAGCGTAAAGTAAGTAACGCAAGTTAAGAAAATAGCGTAAAGTAATTAAATAGCGTAAGTTAAGTAAGTAATGTAAGTTAAGTAAATAGCATAAAGTAAGTAAGTAACGTAAGATAAGTAAGTAACGTAAGTTAAGTAAATAGCATAAAGTAAGTAAGTAAGGTAAGGTAAGTAAGTAAGGTAAGGTAAGTAAATAGCGTAAAGTAAGTAAATAGCGTAAGTTAAGTAACGTGTTATGTAAATATCTTAAAGTAAGTAAGTAACGTAAGATAAGTAAGTAACTTAAGGTAAGTAAATAGCGTAAAGTAAGTAACGTAAGTTAAGTAAATAGCGTAAAGTAAGTAAATAGCGTTATGTAAGTAAGTAACGGCAACATTCAGGCTCGCCCTCGTCCCCGTAGAAAGGCACGCTCTCCATCTCGCTGTCAGCCACTGCAGCTTTCATCTTTCTCTGTAGCGAGGCGACTTCGCAGTCGACTTTCCCTGCCGGTCCTCGCCCTTTCCCCTCGGGCACGCCGCCGCGCGGTGCCCCTCTTTGCCGCAGCACAGGCACGGCCCCTTCGCGTAGCGGCGCTCCTTCTCCTCTTCCCACGAACGTTGTCCGGGCCTCCCTGCGGTGTCCGAAGGGTGGGTGGGTTTCCCGTCTCGCCCCGACTTCGCCGCCGTCTCTGCGCGAACACCTCGTGGGCATGCTCAGCCTTTCCCGCCAGCTGGATCCACCCGTACAGGCTGTCAGGGTCATCGTCCCAGCGACCAGCGCAGCACTTTGGTGTTTAGACATCCTTGAACAAGTCTATTATGGTTGCCTGCGACCAGTCTTCCACCTTCCCCGCTAGCGCTTTAAACTCCAGCGCGTAATCAGCCACGGTTCTCGATCCTGCTTGAGTTCTTTCAAGGCACGCTTGCCACTCCTTAGCCAGTGGATCTTCGAAATGGTGCTGAAGAGCCCAGAGGAATTCGTCGAATTTCTCCAATTCAGGGGCTTCCGACTGGCACATCTGTACCTTCAGTCCGCTGCCCTCCCCTTGAGCTTCGTGGCAATGGTAATGATTCTTGCTTTTTCCGAGCGAAAAAGCGACCCCCATTCTTCCATGTAAGCCTTGGCATTCGCCAAAAAGAACGAGAGCTTCGTCGGGTCTCCATCGAACTTGACAGGGAAATCCCTCAGCCCTCCGCCCGGCGGGCCGCGCCCCCCCACTGGCGGTTCGGCGCTTTGACAGCTCCCTGCTGCCTCCACTCAGGGGCGGGCGGCGGCGCGAGTTCCACCCTGGGAGCCCGGGTCCCCTCTCTCGAGCGAGCTCCCCTTCTCCGCTCCGGAGACTGTAGCTGGGAGGAAGGGGTCGAATGGCGCTGGCTTGACCCTTGCCGCTCTTCTCTCAGCGAACTCAAGTCCATGCTCATTTTCTGCAGGATGAGCTCCAGGGAGTCCATCTTCGACTCTAAAACCCGGATTCGGTCTGGGGTGGGGGAGTCTCCCCCCGGCGCCACCTGGACCACCGTCGGGGACAGCGGGTATCTCTGCTCCAGGATGAGCCCTTCACCTCCGAGAAGTCCCACGACTTTCGTCCCAGGTGACCAGTTCGCCCGGGGTCGTGACCGTGGTCTCTGGCGCGGTTTTCATGCCGCAGCATCGCCCTCCCACCCCGAACGCGCCTCCTCCTGGATCGCCGAGAGCTCTCCCACAGGGGCTCTATTGGGTCGCCGCATGGTGGAGTCGGGCTCTCCCTCGCTCGACTCACCGCTTTCCACGAATAGCACGTCTGGCAAAAGCGCGCGAAATACAAACTAAATCCCCTTGCTTGAGAAGCAACCCCTCCCTCGCCCGGCAAGGCAACCGCCCTTTCCCAGGTGCTAGAACTGTTAGCCTGCGCCTGGGAAAGCAACCTTGACTCCATGACCTAACCCAAACACATTCCAATACAGCAGCCAAGAGATAACACCTCAGTAGAGTGGAATTAGCACCCGCTCTTGAGAGATCCCCCTCCAAGGAAATGGCATGCGAGGCGTTCACAATGTACCAGGCACTTTGAAACGGTGAACATGACATTACTTACTTTACGCTATTTACTTACTTTACGCTATTTACTTAGCGTAAAGTAAGTAAGTAACTTAAGACAAGTAAATAGCGTAAAGAAAGTAAATAGCGTAAAGTAAGTAACGCAAGTTAAGAAAATAGCGTAAAGTAACTAAATAGCGTAAGTTAAGTAAGTAATGTAAGTTAAGTAAATAGCATAAAGTAAGTAAGTAACGTAAGATAAGTAAGTAACGTAAGTTAAGTAATAGCGTAAACTAAGTAACGTAGATATTAGCTTACGTTACTGACTTACTTAACGCTATTTACTTACTTGACGCTATTTACTTAGCGTAAAATAAGTAAGTAACGTAAGATAAGTAAATAGCGTAAAGTCAGTAAATAGCGTAAAGTAACGTAAGTTAAGTAAATAGCGTAAAGTAAGTAAATAGCGTAAGTTAAGTAAGTAACGTAAGTTAAGTAAATAGCATAAAGTAAGTAAGTAAGGTAAGATAAGGAAGTAAGGTAAGTTAAGTAAATAGCGTAAAGTAACTAAATAGCGTAAGTTAAGTAAGTAATGTAAGTTAAGTAAAGAGCATAAAGTAAGTAAGTAACGTAAGATAAGTAAGTAACGTAAGTTAAGTAAATAGCGTAAAGTAAGTAACGTAAGATATTAGCTTACGTTACTGACTTACTTAACGCTATTTACTTACTTTACGCTATTTACTTATCGTAAATTAAGTAAGTAACGTAAGATAAGTAAATAGCGTAAAGTCAGTAAATAGCGTAAAGTAACGTAAGTTAAGTAAATAGCGTAAAGTAAGTAAATACCGTAAGTTAAGTAAGTAACGTAAGTTAAGTAAATAGCATAAAGTAAGTAAGTAAGGTAAGATAAGGAAGTAAGGTAAGTTAAGTAAATAGCGTAAAGTAACTAAATAGCGTAAGTTAAGTAAGTAATGTAAGTTAAGTAAAGAGCATAAAGTAAGTAAGTAACGTAAGATAAGTAAGTAACGTAAGTTAAGTAAATAGCGTAAAGTAAGTAACGTAAGATATTAGCTTACGTTACTGACTTACTTAACGCTATTTACTTACTTTACCTATTTACTTAGCGTAAATTAAGTAAGTAACGTAAGATAAGTAAATAGCGTAAGTCAGTAAATAGCGTAAAGTAACGTAAGTTAAGTAAATAGCGTAAAGTAAGTAAATACCGTAAGTTAAGTAAGTAACGTAAGTTAAGTAAATAGCATAAAGTAAGTAAGTAAGGTAAGATAAGAAAGTAAGGTAAGTTAAGTAAATAGCGTAAAGTAACTAAATAGCGTAAGTTAAGTAAGTAATGTAAGTTAAATAGCATAAAGTAAGTAAGTAACGTAAGATAAGTAAGTAACGTAAGTTAAGTAAATAGCGTAAACTAAGTAACGTAAGATATTAGCTTACGTTACTGACTTACTTAACGCTATTTACTTACTTTACGCTATTTACTTAGCGTAAATTAAGTAAGTAACGCAAGATAAGTAAATAGCGTAAAGTCAGTAAATAGCGTAAAGTAACGTAAGTTAAGTAAATAGCGTAAAGTAAATAGCGTAAGTTAAGTAAGTAACGTAAGTTAAGTAAATAGCATAAAGTAAGTAAGTAAGGTAAGATAAGGAAGTAAGGTAAGTTAAGTAAATAGCGTAAAGTAACTAAATACGGTAAGTTAAGTAAGTAATGTAAGTTAAATAGCATAAAGTAAGTAAGTAACGTAAGATAAGTAAGTAACGTAAGTTAAGTAATAGCGTAAAGTAAGTAACGTAAGATATTAGCTTACGTTACGGACTTACTTAACGCTATTTACTTACTTTACGCTATTTACTTAGCGTAAATTAAGTAAGTAACGTAAGATAAGTAAATAGCGTAAAGTCAGTAAATAGCGTAAAGTAACGTAAGTTAAGTAAATAGCGTAAAGTAAGTAAATAGCGTAAGTTAAGTAAGTCACGTAAGTTAAGTAAATAGCATAAAGTAAGTAAGTAAGGTAAGGTAAGTAAGTAAGGTAAGGTAAGTAAATAGCGTAAAGTAAGTAAATAGCGTAAGTTAAGTAACGTGTTATGTAAATATCTTAAAGTAAGTAAGTAACGTAAGATAAGTAAGTAACTTAAGGTAAGTAAATAGCGTAAAGTAAGTACGTAAGTTAAGTAAATAGCGTAAAGTAAGTAAATAGCGTTATGTAAGTAAGTAACGGCAACAATTCAGGCTGCCCCTCGTCCCCGTAGAAAGGCACGCTCTCCATCTCGCTGTCAGCCACTGCAGCTTTCATCTTTCTCTGTAGCGAGGCGGACTTCGCAGTCGACTTTCCTGCCGGTCCTCGCCCTTTCCCTCGGGCACGCCGCCGCGCGGTGCCCCTCTTTGCCGCAGCACAGGCACGGCCCCTTCGCGTAGCGGCGCTCCTTCTCCTCTTCCCACGAACGTTGTCCGGGCCTCCCTGCGGTGTCCGAAGGGTGGGTGGGTTTCCCGTCTCGCCCCGACTTCGCCGCCCGTCTCTGCGCGAACACCTCGTGGGCATGCTCAGCCTTTCCCGCCAGCTGGATCCACCCGTACAGGCTGTCAGGGTCAGCTCAGGGGCGGGCGGCGGCGCGAGTTCCACCCTGGGAGCCCGGGGTCGTGACCGTGGTCTCTGGCGCGGTTTTCATGCCGGCAGCATCGCCCTCCCACCCCGAACGCGCCTCCTCCTGGATCGCCGAGAGCTCTCCCACAGGGGCTCTATCGGGTCGCCGCATGGTGGAGTCGGGCTCTCCCTCGCTCGACTCATCGCTTTCCACGAATAGCACGTCTGGCAAAAGCGCGCGAAAATACAAACTAAATCCCCTTGCTTGAGAAGCAACCCCTCCCTCGCCCGGCCAAGGCAACCGCCCCTTCCCAGGTGCTAGAAACCGTTAGCCTGCGCCTGGGAAAGCAACCTTGACTCCATGACCTAACCCAAACACATTCCAATACAGCAGCCAAGAGATAACACCTCAGTAGAGTGGAATTAGCAACCCGGTCTTGAGAGTAACCCCCTCCAAGGAAATGGCATGCGAGGCGTTACAATGTACCAGGCACTTTGAAACGGTGAACATGACATTACTTACTTTACGCTATTTACTTACTTTACGCTATTTACTTAGCGTAAAATAAGTAAGTAACGTAAGATAAGTAAATAGCGTAAAGTCAGTAAATAGCGTAAAGTAACGTAAGTTAAGTAAATAGCGTAAAGTAAATAGCGTAAGTTAAGTAAGTAACGTAAGTTAAGTAAATAGCATAAAGTAAGTAAGTAAGGTAAGATAAGGAAGTAAGGTAAGTTAAGTAAATAGCGTAAAGTAACTAAATAGCGTAAGTTAAGTAAGTAATGTAAGTTAAATAGCATAAAGTAAGTAAGTAACGTAAGATAAGTAAGTAACGTAAGTTAAGTAAATAGCGTAAAGTAAGTAACGTAAGATATTAGCTTACGTTACGGACTTACTTAACGCTATTTACTTACTTTACGCTATTTACTTAGCGTAAATTAAGTAAGTAACGTAAGATAAGTAAATAGCGTAAAGTCAGTAAATAGCGTAAAGTAACGTAAGTTAAGTAAATAGCGTAAAGTAAGTAAATAGCGTAAGTTAAGTAAGTCACGTAAGTTAAGTAAATAGCATAAAGTAAGTAAGTAAGGTAAGGTAAGTAAGTAAGGTAAGGTAAGTAAATAGCGTAAAGTAAGTAAATAGCGTAAGTTAAGTAACGTGTTATGTAAATATCTTAAAGTAAGTAAGTAACGTAAGATAAGTAAGTAACTTAAGGTAAGTAAATAGCGTAAAGTAAGTAACGTAAGTTAAGTAAATAGCGTAAAGTAAGTAAATAGCGTTATGTAAGTAAGTAACGGCAACAATTCAGGCTCGCCCTCGTCCCCGTAGAAAGGCACGCTCTCCATCTCGCTGTCAGCCACTGCAGCTTTCATCTTTCTCTGTAGCGAGGCGGACTTCGCAGTCGACTTTCCCTGCCGGTCCTCGCCCTTTCCCCTCGGGCACGCCGCCGCGCGGTGCCCCTCTTTGCCGCAGCACAGGCACGGCCCCTTCGCGTAGCGGCGCTCCTTCTCCTCTTCCCACGAACGTTGTCCGGGCCTCCCTGCGGTGTCCGAAGGGTGGGTGGGTTTCCCGTCTCGCCCCGACTTCGCCGCCCGTCTCTGCGCGAACACCTCGTGGGCATGCTCAGCCTTTCCCGCCAGCTGGATCCACCCGTACAGGCTGTCAGGGTCAGCTCAGGGGCGGGCGGCGGCGCGAGTTCCACCCTGGGAGCCCGGGGTCGTGACCGTGGTCTCTGGCGCGGTTTTCATGCCGGCAGCATCGCCCTCCCACCCCGAACGCGCCTCCTCCTGGATCGCCGAGAGCTCTCCCACAGGGGCTCTATCGGGTCGCCGCATGGTGGAGTCGGGCTCTCCCTCGCTCGACTCATCGCTTTCCACGAATAGCACGTCTGGCAAAAGCGCGCGAAAATACAAACTAAATCCCCTTGCTTGAGAAGCAACCCCTCCCTCGCCCGGCCAAGGCAACCGCCCCTTCCCAGGTGCTAGAAACCGTTAGCCTGCGCCTGGGAAAGCAACCTTGACTCCATGACCTAACCCAAACACATTCCAATACAGCAGCCAAGAGATAACACCTCAGTAGAGTGGAATTAGCAACCCGGTCTTGAGAGTAACCCCCTCCAAGGAAATGGCATGCGAGGCGTTACAATGTACCAGGCACTTTGAAACGGTGAACATGACATTACTTACTTTACGCTATTTACTTACTTTACGCTATTTACTTAGCGTAAAATAAGTAAGTAACGTAAGATAAGTAAATAGCGTAAAGTCAGTAAATAGCGTAAAGTAACGTAAGTTAAGTAAATAGTGTAAAGTAAGTAAATAGCGTAAGTTAAGTAAGTAACGTAAGTTAAGTAAATAGCATAAAGTAAGTAAGTAAGGTAAGATAAGGAAGTAAGGTAAGTTAAGTAAATAGCGTAAAGTAACTAAATAGCGTAAGTTAAGTAAGTAATGTAAGTTAAATAGCATAAAGTAAGTAAGTAACGTAAGATAAGTAAGTAACGTAAGTTAAGTAAATAGCGTAAAGTAAGTAACGTAAGATATTAGCTTACGTTACGGACTTACTTAACGCTATTTACTTTACGCTATTTACTTAGCGTAAATTAAGTAAGTAACGTAAGATAAGTAAATAGCGTAAAGAAAGTAAATAGCGTAAAGTAACGTAAGTTAAGTAAATAGCGTAAAGTAAGTAAATAGCGTAAGTTAAGTAAGTAACGTAAGTTAAGTAAATAGCATAAAGTAAGTAAGTAAGGTAAGGTAAGTAAGTAAGGTAAGGTAAGTAAATAGCGTAAAGTAAGTAAATAGCGTAAGTTAAGTAACGTGTTATGTAAATATCTTAAAGTAAGTAAGTAACGTAAGATAAGTAAGTAACTTAAGGTAAGTAAATAGCGTAAAGTAAGTAACGTAAGTTAAGTAAATAGCGTAAAGTAAGTAAATAGCGTTATGTAAGTAAGTAACGGCAACAATTCAGGCTCGCCCTCGTCCCCGTAGAAAGGCACGCTCTCCATCTCGCTGTCAGCCACTGCAGCTTTCATCTTTCTCTGTAGCGAGGCGGACTTCGCAGTCGACTTTCCCTGCCGGTCCTCGCCCTTTCCCCTCGGGCACGCCGCCGCGCGGTGCCCCTCTTTGCCGCAGCACAGGCACGGCCCCTTCGCGTAGCGGCGCTCCTTCTCCTCTTCCCACGAACGTTGTCCGGGCCTCCCTGCGGTGTCCGAAGGGTGGGTGGGTTTCCCGTCTCGCCCCGACTTCGCCGCCCGTCTCTGCGCGAACACCTCGTGGGCATGCTCAGCCTTTCCCGCCAGCTGGATCCACCCGTACAGGCTGTCAGGGTCAGCTCAGGGGCGGGCGGCGGCGCGAGTTCCACCCTGGGAGCCCGGGGTCGTGACCGTGGTCTCTGGCGCGGTTTTCATGCCGGCAGCATCGCCCTCCCACCCCGAACGCGCCTCCTCCTGGATCGCCGAGAGCTCTCCCACAGGGGCTCTATCGGGTCGCCGCATGGTGGAGTCGGGCTCTCCCTCGCTCGACTCATCGCTTTCCACGAATAGCACGTCTGGCAAAAGCGCGCGAAAATACAAACTAAATCCCCTTGCTTGAGAAGCAACCCCTCCCTCGCCCGGCCAAGGCAACCGCCCCTTCCCAGGTGCTAGAAACCGTTAGCCTGCGCCTGGGAAAGCAACCTTGACTCCATGACCTAACCCAAACACATTCCAATACAGCAGCCAAGAGATAACACCTCAGTAGAGTGGAATTAGCAACCCGGTCTTGAGAGTAACCCCCTCCAAGGAAATGGCATGCGAGGCGTTACAATGTACCAGGCACTTTGAAACGGTGAACATGACATTACTTACTTTACGCTATTTACTTACTTTACGCTATTTACTTAGCATAAAGTAAGTAACTTAAGACAAGTAAATAGCGTAAAGTAAGTAAATAGCGTAAAGTAAGTAACGCAAGTTAAGAAAATAGCGTAAAGTAACTAAATAGCGTAAGTTAAGTAATGTAAGTTAAGTAAAGAGCATAAAGTAAGTAAGTAACGTAAGATAAGTAAGTAACGTAAGTTAAGTAAATAGCGTAAACTAAGTAACGTAAGATATTAGCTTACGTTACTGACTTACTTAACGCTATTTACTTACTTTACGCTATTTACTTAGCGTAAAATAAGTAACGTAAGATAAGTAAATAGCGTAAAGTCAGTAAATAGCGTAAAGTAATGTAAGTTAAGTAAATAGCGTAAAGTAAGTAAATAGCGTAAGTTAAGTAAGTAACGTAAGTTAAGTAAATAGCATAAAGTAAGTAAGTAAGGTAAGATAAGGAAGTAAGGTAAGTTAAGTAAATAGCGTAAAGTAACTAAATAGCGTAAGTTAAGTAAGTAATGTAAGTTAAATAGCATAAAGTAAGTAAGTAACGTAAGATAAGTAAGTAACGTAAGTTAAGTAAATAGCGTAAAGTAAGTAACGTAAGATAAGTAAGTAACGTAAGTTAAGTAAATAGCGTAAACTAAGTAACGTAAGATATTAGCTTACGTTACGGACTTACTTAACGCTATTTACTTTACGCTATTTACTTAGCGTAAATTAAGTAAGTAACGTAAGATAAGTAAATAGCGTAAAGAAAGTAAATAGCGTAAAGTAACGTAAGTTAAGTAAATAGCGTAAAGTAAGTAAATAGCGTAAGTTAAGTAAGTAACGTAAGTTAAGTAAATAGCATAAAGTAAGTAAGTAAGGTAAGGTAAGTAAGTAAGGTAAGGTAAGTAAATAGCGTAAAGTAAGTAAATAGCGTAAGTTAAGTAACGTGTTATGTAAATATCTTAAAGTAAGTAAGTAACGTAAGATAAGTAAGTAACTTAAGGTAAGTAAATAGCGTAAAGTAAGTAACGTAAGTTAAGTAAATAGCGTAAAGTAAGTAAATAGCGTTATGTAAGTAAGTAATGGCAACAATTCAGGCTCGCCCTCGTCCCCGTAGAAAGGCACGCTCTCCATCTCGCTGTCAGCCACTGCAGCTTTCATCTTTCTCTGTAGCGAGGCGGACTTCGCAGTCGACTTTCCCTGCCGGTCCTCGCCCTTTCCCCTCGGGCACGCCGCCGCGCGGTGCCCCTCTTTGCCGCAGCACAGGCACGGCCCCTTCGCGTAGCGGCGCTCCTTCTCCTCTTCCCACGAACGTTGTCCGGGCCTCCCTGCGGTGTCCGAAGGGTGGGTGGGTTTCCCGTCTCGCCCCGACTTCGCCGCCCGTCTCTGCGCGAACACCTCGTGGGCATGCTCAGCCTTTCCCGCCAGCTGGATCCACCCGTACAGGCTGTCAGGGTCATCTCGTCCCAGCGACCAGCGCAGCACTTTGGTGTTTAGACCATCCTTGAACAAGTCTATTATGGTTGCCTGCGACCAGTCTTCCACCTTCCCCGCTAGCGCTTTAAACTCCAGCGCGTAATCAGCCATGGTTCTCGATCCCTGCTTGAGTTCTTTCAAGGCACGCTTTGCCCACTCCTTAGCCAGTGGATCTTCGAAATGGTGCTGAAGAGCCCAGAGGAATTCGTCGAATTTCTCCAATTCAGGGGCTTCCAACTGGCACATCTGTACCTTCCAGTCCGCTGCCCTCCCCTTGAGCTTCGTGGCAATGGTAATGATTCTTGCTTTTTCCGAGCGAAAAAGCGACCCCCATTTTCCATGTAAGCCTTGGCATTCGCCAAAAAGAACGAGAGCTTCGTCGGGTCTCCATCGAACTTGACAGGGAAATCCCTCAGCCCTCCGCCCGGCGGGCCGCGCCCCCCCACTGGCGGTTCGGCGGCTTTGACAGCTCCCTGCTGCCTCCGCTCAGGGGCGGGCGGCGGCGCGAGTTCCACCCTGGGAGCCCGGGTCCCCTCTCTCGAGCGAGCTCCCCTTCTCCGCTCCGGAGACTGTAGCTGGGAGGAAGGGGTCGAATGGCGCTGGCTTGACCCTTGCCGCTCTTCTCTCAGCGAACTCAAGTCCATGCTCATTTTCTGCAGGATGAGCTCCAGGGAGTCCATCTTCGACTCTAAAACCCGGATTCGGTCTGGGGTGGGGGAGTCTCCCCCCGGCGCCACCTGGACCACCGTCGGGGACAGCGGGTATCTCTGCCTCCAGGATGAGCCCTTCACCTCCGAGAAGTCCCCACGACTTTCGTCCCAGGTGACCAGTTCGCCCGGGGTCGTGACCGTGGTCTCTGGCGCGGTTTTCATGCCGGCAGCATCTCCCTCCCACCCCGAACGCGCCTCCTCCTGGATCGCCGAGAGCTCTCCCACAGGGGCTCTATTGGGTCGCCGCATGGTGGAGTCGGGCTCTCCCTCGCTCGACTCACCGCTTTCCACGAATAGCACGTCTGGCAAAAGCGCGCGAAAATACAAACTAAATCCCCTTGCTTGAGAAGCAACCCCTCCCTCGCCCGGCCAAGGCAACCGCCCTTTCCCAGGTGCTAGAAACTGTTAGCCTGCGCCTGGGAAAGCAACCTTGACTCCATGACCTAACCCAAACACATTCCAATACAGCAGCCAAGAGATAACACCTCAGTAGAGTGGAATTAGCAACCCGCTCTTGAGAGTATCCCCCTCCAAGGAAATGGCATGCGAGGCGTTACAATGTACCAGGCACTTTGAAACGGTGAACATGACATTACTTACTTTACGCTATTTACTTACTTTACGCTATTTACTTAGCGTAAAGTAAGTAAGTAACTTAAGACAAGTAAATAGCGTAAAGAAAGTAAATAACGTAAAGTAAGTAACGCAAGTTAAGAAAATAGCGTAAAGTAACTAAATAGCGTAAGTTAAGTAAGTAATGTAAGTTAAGTAAATAGCATAAAGTAAGTAAGTAACGTAAGATAAGTAAGTAACGTAAGTTAAGTAAATAGCGTAAAGTAAGTAACGTAAGATATTAGCTTACGTTACTGACTTACTTAACGCTATTTACTTACTTGACGCTATTTACTTAGCGTAAAATAAGTAAGTAACGTAAGATAAGTAAATAGCGTAAAGTCAGTAAATAGCGTAAAGTAACGTAAGTTAAGTAAATAGCGTAAAGTAAGTAAGTAACGGCAACAATTCAGGCTCGCCCTCGTCCCCGTAGAAAGGCACGCTCTCCATCTCGCTGTCAGCCACTGCAGCTTTCATCTTTCTCTGTAGCGAGGCGGACTTCGCAGTCGACTTTCCCTGCCGGTCCTCGCCCTTTCCCCTCGGGCACGGCGCCGCGCGGTGCCCCTCTTTGCCGCAGCACAGGCACGGCCCCTTCGCGTAGCGGCGCTCCTTCTCCTCTTCCCACGAACGTTGTCCGGGCCTCCCTGCGGTGTCCGAAGGGTGGGTGGGTTTCCCGTCTCGCCCCGACTTCGCCGCCCGTCTCTGCGCGAACACCTCGTGGGCATGCTCAGCCTTTCCCGCCAGCTGGATCCACCCGTACAGGCTGTCAGGGTCAGCTCAGGGGCGGGCGGCGGCGCGAGTTCCACCCTGGGAGCCCGGGGTCGTGACCGTGGTCTCTGGCGCGGTTTTCATGCCGGCAGCATCGCCCTCCCACCCCGAACGCGCCTCCTCCTGGATCGCCGAGAGCTCTCCCACAGGGGCTCTATCGGGTCGCCGCATGGTGGAGTCGGGCTCTCCCTCGCTCGACTCATCGCTTTCCACGAATAGCACGTCTGGCAAAAGCGCGCGAAAATACAAACTAAATCCCCTTGCTTGAGAAGCAACCCCTCCCTCGCCCGGCCAAGGCAACCGCCCCTTCCCAGGTGCTAGAAACCGTTAGCCTGCGCCTGGGAAAGCAACCTTGACTCCATGACCTAACCCAAACACATTCCAATACAGCAGCCAAGAGATAACACCTCAGTAGAGTGGAATTAGCAACCCGGTCTTGAGAGTAACCCCCTCCAAGGAAATGGCATGCGAGGCGTTACAATGTACCAGGCACTTTGAAACGGTGAACATGACATTACTTACTTTACGCTATTTACTTACTTTACGCTATTTACTTAGCATAAAGTAAGTAACTTAAGACAAGTAAATAGCGTAAAGTAAGTAAATAGCGTAAAGTAAGTAACGCAAGTTAAGAAAATAGCGTAAAGTAACTAAATAGCGTAAGTTAAGTAATGTAAGTTAAGTAAAGAGCATAAAGTAAGTAAGTAACGTAAGATAAGTAAGTAACGTAAGTTAAGTAAATAGCGTAAACTAAGTAACGTAAGATATTAGCTTACGTTACTGACTTACTTAACGCTATTTACTTACTTTACGCTATTTACTTAGCGTAAAATAAGTAACATAAGATAAGTAAATAGCGTAAAGTCAGTAAATAGCGTAAAGTAACGTAAGTTAAGTAAATAGCGTAAAGTAAGTAAATAGCGTAAGTTAAGTAAGTAACGTAAGTTAAGTAAATAGCCTAAAGTAAGTAAGTAAGGTAAGATAAGGAAGTAAGGTAAGTTAAGTAAATAGCGTAAAGTAACTAAATAGCGTAAGTTAAGTAAGTAATGTAAGTTAAATAGCATAAAGTAAGTAAGTAACGTAAGATAAGTAAGTAACGTAAGTTAAGTAAATAGCGTAAAGTAAGTAACGTAAGATATTAGCTTACGTTACGGACTTACTTAACGCTATTTACTTACTTTACGCTATTTACTTAGCGTAAATTAAGTAAGTAATGTAAGATAAGTAAATAGCGTAAAGAAAGTAAATAGCGTAAAGTAACGTAAGTTAAGTAAATAGCGTAAAGTAAGTAAATAGCGTAAGTTAAGTAAGTAACGTAAGTTAAGTAAATAGCATAAAGTAAGTAAGTAAGGTAAGGTAAGTAAGTAAGGTAAGGTAAGTAAATAGCGTAAAGTAAGTAAATAGCGTAAGTTAAGTAACGTGTTATGTAAATATCTTAAAGTAAGTAAGTAACGTAAGATAAGTAAGTAACTTAAGGTAAGTAAATAGCGTAAAGTAAGTAACGTAAGTTAAGTAAATAGCGTAAAGTAAGTAAATAGCGTTATGTAAGTAAGTAACGGCAACAATTCAGGCTCGCCCTCGTCCCCGTAGAAAGGCACGCTCTCCATCTCGCTGTCAGCCACTGCAGCTTTCATCTTTCTCTGTAGCGAGGCGGACTTCGCAGTCGACTTTCCCTGCCGGTCCTCGCCCTTTCCCCTCGGGCACGCCGCCGCGCGGTGCCCCTCTTTGCCGCAGCACAGGCACGGCCCCTTCGCGTAGCGGCGCTCCTTCTCCTCTTCCCACGAACGTTGTCCGGGCCTCCCTGCGGTGTCCGAAGGGTGGGTGGGTTTCCCGTCTCGCCCCGACTTCGCCGCCCGTCTCTGCGCGAACACCTCGTGGGCATGCTCAGCCTTTCCCGCCAGCTGGATCCACCTGTACAGGCTGTCAGGGTCAGCTCAGGGGCGGGCGGCGGCGCGAGTTCCACCCTGGGAGCCCGGGGTCGTGACCGTGGTCTCTGGCGCGGTTTTCATGCCGGCAGCATCGCCCTCCCACCCCGAACGCGCCTCCTCCTGGATCGCCGAGAGCTCTCCCACAGGGGCTCTATCGGGTCGCCGCATGGTGGAGTCGGGCTCTCCCTCGCTCGACTCATCGCTTTCCACGAATAGCACGTCTGGCAAAAGCGCGCGAAAATACAAACTAAATCCCCTTGCTTGAGAAGCAACCCCTCCCTCGCCCGGCCAAGGCAACCGCCCCTTCCCAGGTGCTAGAAACCGTTAGCCTGCGCCTGGGAAAGCAACCTTGACTCCATGACCTAACCCAAACACATTCCAATACAGCAGCCAAGAGATAACACCTCAGTAGAGTGGAATTAGCAACCCGGTCTTGAGAGTAACCCCCTCCAAGGAAATGGCATGCGAGGCGTTACAATGTACCAGGCACTTTGAAACGGTGAACATGACATTACTTACTTTACGCTATTTACTTACTTTACGCTATTTACTTAGCATAAAGTAAGTAACTTAAGACAAGTAAATAGCGTAAAGTAAGTAAATAGCGTAAAGTAAGTAACGCAAGTTAAGAAAATAGCGTAAAGTAACTAAATAGCGTAAGTTAAGTAATGTAAGTTAAGTAAAGAGCATAAAGTAAGTAAGTAACGTAAGATAAGTAAGTAACGTAAGTTAAGTAAATAGCGTAAACTAAGTAACGTAAGATATTAGCTTACGTTACTGACTTACTTAACGCTATTTACTTACTTTACGCTATTTACTTAGCGTAAAATAAGTAACGTAAGATAAGTAAATAGCGTAAAGTCAGTAAATAGCGTAAAGTAACGTAAGTTAAGTAAATAGCGTAAAGTAAGTAAATAGCGTAAGTTAAGTAAGTAACGTAAGTTAAGTAAATAGCATAAAGTAAGTAAGTAAGGTAAGATAAGGAAGTAAGGTAAGTTAAGTAAATAGCGTAAAGTAACTAAATAGCGTAAGTTAAGTAAGTAATGTAAGTTAAATAGCATAAAGTAAGTAAGTAACGTAAGATAAGTAAGTAACGTAAGTTAAGTAAATAGCGTAAAGTAAGTAACGTAAGATATTAGCTTACGTTACGGACTTACTTAACGCTATTTACTTACTTTACGCTATTTACTTAGCGTAAATTAAGTAAGTAATGTAAGATAAGTAAATAGCGTAAAGAAAGTAAATAGCGTAAAGTAACGTAAGTTAAGTAAATAGCGTAAAGTAAGTAAATAGCGTAAGTTAAGTAAGTAACGTAAGTTAAGTAAATAGCATAAAGTAAGTAAGTAAGGTAAGGTAAGTAAGTAAGGTAAGGTAAGTAAATAGCGTAAAGTAAGTAAATAGCGTAAGTTAAGTAACGTGTTATGTAAATATCTTAAAGTAAGTAAGTAACGTAAGATAAGTAAGTAACTTAAGGTAAGTAAATAGCGTAAAGTAAGTAACGTAAGTTAAGTAAATAGCGTAAAGTAAGTAAATAGCGTTATGTAAGTAAGTAACGGCAACAATTCAGGCTCGCCCTCGTCCCCGTAGAAAGGCACGCTCTCCATCTCGCTGTCAGCCACTGCAGCTTTCATCTTTCTCTGTAGCGAGGCGGACTTCGCAGTCGACTTTCCCTGCCGGTCCTCGCCCTTTCCCCTCGGGCACGCCGCCGCGCGGTGCCCCTCTTTGCCGCAGCACAGGCACGGCCCCTTCGCGTAGCGGCGCTCCTTCTCCTCTTCCCACGAACGTTGTCCGGGCCTCCCTGCGGTGTCCGAAGGGTGGGTGGGTTTCCCGTCTCGCCCCGACTTCGCCGCCCGTCTCTGCGCGAACACCTCGTGGGCATGCTCAGCCTTTCCCGCCAGCTGGATCCACCCGTACAGGCTGTCAGGGTCAGCTCAGGGGCGGGCGGCGGCGCGAGTTCCACCCTGGGAGCCCGGGGTCGTGACCGTGGTCTCTGGCGCGGTTTTCATGCCGGCAGCATCGCCCTCCCACCCCGAACGCGCCTCCTCCTGGATCGCCGAGAGCTCTCCCACAGGGGCTCTATCGGGTCGCCGCATGGTGGAGTCGGGCTCTCCCTCGCTCGACTCATCGCTTTCCACGAATAGCACGTCTGGCAAAAGCGCGCGAAAATACAAACTAAATCCCCTTGCTTGAGAAGCAACCCCTCCCTCGTCCGGCCAAGGCAACCGCCCCTTCCCAGGTGCTAGAAACCGTTAGCCTGCGCCTGGGAAAGCAACCTTGACTCCATGACCTAACCCAAACACATTCCAATACAGCAGCCAAGAGATAACACCTCAGTAGAGTGGAATTAGCAACCCGGTCTTGAGAGTAACCCCCTCCAAGGAAATGGCATGCGAGGCGTTACAATGTACCAGGCACTTTGAAACGGTGAACATGACATTACTTACTTTACGCTATTTACTTACTTTACGCTATTTACTTAGCATAAAGTAAGTAACTTAAGACAAGTAAATAGGGTAAAGTAAGTAAATAGCGTAAAGTAAGTAACGCAAGTTAAGAAAATAGCGTAAAGTAACTAAATAGCGTAAGTTAAGTAATGTAAGTTAAGTAAAGAGCATAAAGTAAGTAAGTAACGTAAGATAAGTAAGTAACGTAAGTTAAGTAAATAGCGTAAACTAAGTAACGTAAGATATTAGCTTACGTTACTGACTTACTTAACGCTATTTACTTACTTTACGCTATTTACTTAGCGTAAATTAAGTAAGTAACGCAAGATAAGTAAATAGCGTAAAGTCAGTAAATAGCGTAAAGTAACGTAAGTTAAGTAAATAGCGTAAAGTAAGTAAATAGCGTAAGTTAAGTAAGTAACGTAAGTTAAGTAAATAGCCTAAAGTAAGTAAGTAAGGTAAGATAAGGAAGTAAGGTAAGTTAAGTAAATAGCGTAAAGTAACTAAATAGCGTAAGTTAAGTAAGTAATGTAAGTTAAATAGCATAAAGTAAGTAAGTAACGTAAGATAAGTAAGTAACGTAAGTTAAGTAAATAGCGTAAAGTAAGTAACGTAAGATATTAGCTTACGTTACGGACTTACTTAACGCTATTTACTTTACGCTATTTACTTAGCGTAAATTAAGTAAGTAACGTAAGATAAGTAAATAGCGTAAAGAAAGTAAATAGCGTAAAGTAACGTAAGTTAAGTAAATAGCGTAAAGTAAGTAAATAGCGTAAGTTAAGTAAGTCACGTAAGTTAAGTAAATAGCATAAAGTAAGTAAGTAAGGTAAGGTAAGAAAGTAAGGTAAGGTAAGTAAATAGCGTAAAGTAAGTAAATAGCGTAAGTTAAGTAACGTGTTATGTAAATATCTTAAAGTAAGTAAGTAACGTAAGATAAGTAAGTAACTTAAGGTAAGTAAATAGCGTAAAGTAAGTAACGTAAGTTAAGTAAATAGCGTAAAGTAAGTAAATAGCGTAAAGTAAGTAAGTAACGGCAACAATTCAGGCTCGCCCTCGTCCCCGTAGAAAGGCACGCTCTCCATCTCGCTGTCAGCCACTGCAGCTTTCATCTTTCTCTGTAGCGAGGCGGACTTCGCAGTCGACTTTCCCTGCCGGTCCTCGCCCTTTCCCCTCGGGCACGCCGCCGCGCGGTGCCCCTCTTTGCCGCAGCACAGGCACGGCCCCTTCGCGTAGCGGCGCTCCTTCTCCTCTTCCCACGAACGTTGTCCGGGCCTCCCTGCGGTGTCCGAAGGGTGGGTGGGTTTCCCGTCTCGCCCCGACTTCGCCGCCCGTCTCTGCGCGAACACCTCGTGGGCATGCTCAGCCTTTCCCGCCAGCTGGATCCACCCGTACAGGCTGTCAGGGTCAGCTCAGGGGCGGGCGGCGGCGCGAGTTCCACCCTGGGAGCCCGGGGTCGTGACCGTGGTCTCTGGCGCGGTTTTCATGCCGGCAGCATCGCCCTCCCACCCCGAACGCGCCTCCTCCTGGATCGCCGAGAGCTCTCCCACAGGGGCTCTATCGGGTCGCCGCATGGTGGAGTCGGGCTCTCCCTCGCTCGACTCATCGCTTTCCACGAATAGCACGTCTGGCAAAAGCGCGCGAAAATACAAACTAAATCCCCTTGCTTGAGAAGCAACCCCTCCCTCGCCCGGCCAAGGCAACCGCCCCTTCCCAGGTGCTAGAAACTGTTAGCCTGCGCCTGGGAAAGCAACCTTGACTCCATGACCTAACCCAAACACATTCCAATACAGCAGCCAAGAGATAACACCTCAGTAGAGTGGAATTAGCAACCCGGTCTTGAGAGTAACCCCCTCCAAGGAAATGGCATGCGAGGCGTTACAATGTACCAGGCACTTTGAAACGGTGAACATGACATTACTTACTTTACGCTATTTACTTACTTTACGCTATTTACTTAGCATAAAGTAAGTAACTTAAGACAAGTAAATAGCGTAAAGTAAGTAAATAGCGTAAAGTAAGTAACGCAAGTTAAGAAAATAGCGTAAAGTAACTAAATAGCGTAAGTTAAGTAATGTAAGTTAAGTAAAGAGCATAAAGTAAGTAAGTAACGTAAGATAAGTAAGTAACGTAAGTTAAGTAAATAGCGTAAACTAAGTAACGTAAGATATTAGCTTACGTTACTGACTTACTTAACGCTATTTACTTACTTTACGCTATTTACTTAGCGTAAAATAAGTAACGTAAGATAAGTAAATAGCGTAAAGTCAGTAAATAGCGTAAAGTAACGTAAGTTAAGTAAATAGCGTAAAGTAAGTAAATAGCGTAAGTTAAGTAAGTAACGTAAGTTAAGTAAATAGCATAAAGTAAGTAAGTAAGGTAAGATAAGGAAGTAAGGTAAGTTAAGTAAATAGCGTAAAGTAACTAAATAGCGTAAGTTAAGTAAGTAATGTAAGTTAAATAGCATAAAGTAAGTAAGTAACGTAAGATAAGTAAGTAACGTAAGTTAAGTAAATAGCGTAAAGTAAGTAACGTAAGATATTAGCTTACGTTACGGACTTACTTAACGCTATTTACTTACTTTACGCTATTTACTTAGCGTAAATTAAGTAAGTAAAGTAAGATAAGTAAATAGCGTAAAGAAAGTAAATAGCGTAAAGTAACGTAAGTTAAGTAAATAGCGTAAAGTAAGTAAATAGCGTAAGTTAAGTAAGTAACGTAAGTTAAGTAAATAGCATAAAGTAAGTAAGTAAGGTAAGGTAAGTAAGTAAGGTAAGGTAAGTAAATAGCGTAAAGTAAGTAAATAGCGTAAGTTAAGTAACGTGTTATGTAAATATCTTAAAGTAAGTAAGTAACGTAAGATAAGTAAGTAACTTAAGGTAAGTAAATAGCGTAAAGTAAGTAACGTAAGTTAAGTAAATAGCGTAAAGTAAGTAAATAGCGTTATGTAAGTAAGTAACGGCAACAATTCAGGCTCGCCCTCGTCCCCGTAGAAAGGCACGCTCTCCATCTCGCTGTCAGCCACTGCAGCTTTCATCTTTCTCTGTAGCGAGGCGGACTTCGCAGTCGACTTTCCCTGCCGGTCCTCGCCCTTTCCCCTCGGGCACGCCGCCGCGCGGTGCCCCTCTTTGCCGCAGCACAGGCACGGCCCCTTCGCGTAGCGGCGCTCCTTCTCCTCTTCCCACGAACGTTGTCCGGGCCTCCCTGCGGTGTCCGAAGGGTGGGTGGGTTTCCCGTCTCGCCCCGACTTCGCCGCCCGTCTCTGCGTGAACACCTCGTGGGCATGCTCAGCCTTTCCCGCCAGCTGGATCCACCCGTACAGGCTGTCAGGGTCAGCTCAGGGGCGGGCGGCGGCGCGAGTTCCACCCTGGGAGCCCGGGGTCGTGACCGTGGTCTCTGGCGCGGTTTTCATGCCGGCAGCATCGCCCTCCCACCCCGAACGCGCCTCCTCCTGGATCGCCGAGAGCTCTCCCACAGGGGCTCTATCGGGTCGCCGCATGGTGGAGTCGGGCTCTCCCTCGCTCGACTCATCGCTTTCCACGAATAGCACGTCTGGCAAAAGCGCGCGAAAATACAAACTAAATCCCCTTGCTTGAGAAGCAACCCCTCCCTCGTCCGGCCAAGGCAACCGCCCCTTCCCAGGTGCTAGAAACCGTTAGCCTGCGCCTGGGAAAGCAACCTTGACTCCATGACCTAACCCAAACACATTCCAATACAGCAGCCAAGAGATAACACCTCAGTAGAGTGGAATTAGCAACCCGGTCTTGAGAGTAACCCCCTCCAAGGAAATGGCATGCGAGGCGTTACAATGTACCAGGCACTTTGAAACGGTGAACATGACATTACTTACTTTACGCTATTTACTTACTTTACGCTATTTACTTAGCATAAAGTAAGTAACTTAAGACAAGTAAATAGGGTAAAGTAAGTAAATAGCGTAAAGTAAGTAACGCAAGTTAAGAAAATAGCGTAAAGTAACTAAATAGCGTAAGTTAAGTAATGTAAGTTAAGTAAAGAGCATAAAGTAAGTAAGTAACGTAAGATAAGTAAGTAACGTAAGTTAAGTAAATAGCGTAAACTAAGTAACGTAAGATATTAGCTTACGTTACTGACTTACTTAACGCTATTTACTTACTTTACGCTATTTACTTAGCGTAAATTAAGTAAGTAACGCAAGATAAGTAAATAGCGTAAAGTCAGTAAATAGCGTAAAGTAACGTAAGTTAAGTAAATAGCGTAAAGTAAGTAAATAGCGTAAGTTAAGTAAGTAACGTAAGTTAAGTAAATAGCCTAAAGTAAGTAAGTAAGGTAAGATAAGGAAGTAAGGTAAGTTAAGTAAATAGCGTAAAGTAACTAAATAGCGTAAGTTAAGTAAGTAATGTAAGTTAAATAGCATAAAGTAAGTAAGTAACGTAAGATAAGTAAGTAACGTAAGTTAAGTAAATAGCGTAAAGTAAGTAACGTAAGATATTAGCTTACGTTACGGACTTACTTAACGCTATTTACTTTACGCTATTTACTTAGCGTAAATTAAGTAAGTAACGTAAGATAAGTAAATAGCGTAAAGAAAGTAAATAGCGTAAAGTAACGTAAGTTAAGTAAATAGCGTAAAGTAAGTAAATAGCGTAAGTTAAGTAAGTAACGTAAGTTAAGTAAATAGCATAAAGTAAGTAAGTAAGGTAAGGTAAGAAAGTAAGGTAAGGTAAGTAAATAGCGTAAAGTAAGTAAATAGCGTAAGTTAAGTAACGTGTTATGTAAATATCTTAAAGTAAGTAAGTAACGTAAGATAAGTAAGTAACTTAAGGTAAGTAAATAGCGTAAAGTAAGTAACGTAAGTTAAGTAAATAGCGTAAAGTAAGTAAATAGCGTTATGTAAGTAAGTAACGGCAACAATTCAGGCTCGCCCTCGTCCCCGTAGAAAGGCACGCTCTCCATCTCGCTGTCAGCCACTGCAGCTTTCATCTTTCTCTGTAGCGAGGCGGACTTCGCAGTCGACTTTCCCTGCCGGTCCTCGCCCTTTCCCCTCGGGCACGGCGCCGCGCGGTGCCCCTCTTTGCCGCAGCACAGGCACGGCCCCTTCGCGTAGCGGCGCTCCTTCTCCTCTTCCCACGAACGTTGTCCGGGCCTCCCTGCGGTGTCCGAAGGGTGGGTGGGTTTCCCGTCTCGCCCCGACTTCGCCGCCCGTCTCTGCGCGAACACCTCGTGGGCATGCTCAGCCTTTCCCGCCAGCTGGATCCACCCGTACAGGCTGTCAGGGTCAGCTCAGGGGCGGGCGGCGGCGCGAGTTCCACCCTGGGAGCCCGGGGTCGTGACCGTGGTCTCTGGCGCGGTTTTCATGCCGGCAGCATCGCCCTCCCACCCCGAACGCGCCTCCTCCTGGATCGCCGAGAGCTCTCCCACAGGGGCTCTATCGGGTCGCCGCATGGTGGAGTCGGGCTCTCCCTCGCTCGACTCATCGCTTTCCACGAATAGCACGTCTGGCAAAAGCGCGCGAAAATACAAACTAAATCCCCTTGCTTGAGAAGCAACCCCTCCCTCGCCCGGCCAAGGCAACCGCCCCTTCCCAGGTGCTAGAAACCGTTAGCCTGCGCCTGGGAAAGCAACCTTGACTCCATGACCTAACCCAAACACATTCCAATACAGCAGCCAAGAGATAACACCTCAGTAGAGTGGAATTAGCAACCCGGTCTTGAGAGTAACCCCCTCCAAGGAAATGGCATGCGAGGCGTTACAATGTACCAGGCACTTTGAAACGGTGAACATGACATTACTTACTTTACGCTATTTACTTACTTTACGCTATTTACTTAGCATAAAGTAAGTAACTTAAGACAAGTAAATAGCGTAAAGTAAGTAAATAGCGTAAAGTAAGTAACGCAAGTTAAGAAAATAGCGTAAAGTAACTAAATAGCGTAAGTTAAGTAATGTAAGTTAAGTAAAGAGCATAAAGTAAGTAAGTAACGTAAGATAAGTAAGTAACGTAAGTTAAGTAAATAGCGTAAACTAAGTAACGTAAGATATTAGCTTACGTTACTGACTTACTTAACGCTATTTACTTACTTTACGCTATTTACTTAGCGTAAATTAAGTAAGTAACGCAAGATAAGTAAATAGCGTAAAGTCAGTAAATAGCGTAAAGTAACGTAAGTTAAGTAAATAGCGTAAAGTAAGTAAATAGCGTAAGTTAAGTAAGTAACGTAAGTTAAGTAAATAGCCTAAAGTAAGTAAGTAAGGTAAGATAAGGAAGTAAGGTAAGTTAAGTAAATAGCGTAAAGTAACTAAATAGCGTAAGTTAAGTAAGTAATGTAAGTTAAATAGCATAAAGTAAGTAAGTAACGTAAGATAAGTAAGTAACGTAAGTTAAGTAAATAGCGTAAAGTAAGTAACGTAAGATATTAGCTTACGTTACGGACTTACTTAACGCTATTTACTTTACGCTATTTACTTAGCGTAAATTAAGTAAGTAACGTAAGATAAGTAAATAGCGTAAAGAAAGTAAATAGCGTAAAGTAACGTAAGTTAAGTAAATAGCGTAAAGTAAGTAAATAGCGTAAGTTAAGTAAGTAACGTAAGTTAAGTAAATAGCATAAAGTAAGTAAGTAAGGTAAGGTAAGAAAGTAAGGTAAGGTAAGTAAATAGCGTAAAGTAAGTAAATAGCGTAAGTTAAGTAACGTGTTATGTAAATATCTTAAAGTAAGTAAGTAACGTAAGATAAGTAAGTAACTTAAGGTAAGTAAATAGCGTAAAGTAAGTAACGTAAGTTAAGTAAATAGCGTAAAGTAAGTAAATAGCGTTATGTAAGTAAGTAACGGCAACAATTCAGGCTCGCCCTCGTCCCCGTAGAAAGGCACGCTCTCCATCTCGCTGTCAGCCACTGCAGCTTTCATCTTTCTCTGTAGCGAGGCGGACTTCGCAGTCGACTTTCCCTGCCGGTCCTCGCCCTTTCCCCTCGGGCACGGCGCCGCGCGGTGCCCCTCTTTGCCGCAGCACAGGCACGGCCCCTTCGCGTAGCGGCGCTCCTTCTCCTCTTCCCACGAACGTTGTCCGGGCCTCCCTGCGGTGTCCGAAGGGTGGGTGGGTTTCCCGTCTCGCCCCGACTTCGCCGCCCGTCTCTGCGCGAACACCTCGTGGGCATGCTCAGCCTTTCCCGCCAGCTGGATCCACCCGTACAGGCTGTCAGGGTCAGCTCAGGGGCGGGCGGCGGCGCGAGTTCCACCCTGGGAGCCCGGGGTCGTGACCGTGGTCTCTGGCGCGGTTTTCATGCCGGCAGCATCGCCCTCCCACCCCGAACGCGCCTCCTCCTGGATCGCCGAGAGCTCTCCCACAGGGGCTCTATCGGGTCGCCGCATGGTGGAGTCGGGCTCTCCCTCGCTCGACTCATCGCTTTCCACGAATAGCACGTCTGGCAAAAGCGCGCGAAAATACAAACTAAATCCCCTTGCTTGAGAAGCAACCCCTCCCTCGCCCGGCCAAGGCAACCGCCCCTTCCCAGGTGCTAGAAACCGTTAGCCTGCGCCTGGGAAAGCAACCTTGACTCCATGACCTAACCCAAACACATTCCAATACAGCAGCCAAGAGATAACACCTCAGTAGAGTGGAATTAGCAACCCGGTCTTGAGAGTAACCCCCTCCAAGGAAATGGCATGCGAGGCGTTACAATGTACCAGGCACTTTGAAACGGTGAACATGACATTACTTACTTTACGCTATTTACTTACTTTACGCTATTTACTTAGCATAAAGTAAGTAACTTAAGACAAGTAAATAGCGTAAAGTAAGTAAATAGCGTAAAGTAAGTAACGCAAGTTAAGAAAATAGCGTAAAGTAACTAAATAGCGTAAGTTAAGTAATGTAAGTTAAGTAAAGAGCATAAAGTAAGTAAGTAACGTAAGATAAGTAAGTAACGTAAGTTAAGTAAATAGCGTAAACTAAGTAACGTAAGATATTAGCTTACGTTACTGACTTACTTAACGCTATTTACTTACTTTACGCTATTTACTTAGCGTAAAATAAGTAACGTAAGATAAGTAAATAGCGTAAAGTCAGTAAATAGCGTAAAGTAACGTAAGTTAAGTAAATAGCGTAAAGTAAGTAAATAGCGTAAGTTAAGTAAGTAACGTAAGTTAAGTAAATAGCATAAAGTAAGTAAGTAAGGTAAGATAAGGAAGTAAGGTAAGTTAAGTAAATAGCGTAAAGTAACTAAATAGCGTAAGTTAAGTAAGTAATGTAAGTTAAATAGCATAAAGTAAGTAAGTAACGTAAGATAAGTAAGTAACGTAAGTTAAGTAAATAGCGTAAAGTAAGTAACGTAAGATATTAGCTTACGTTACGGACTTACTTAACGCTATTTACTTACTTTACGCTATTTACTTAGCGTAAATTAAGTAAGTAATGTAAGATAAGTAAATAGCGTAAAGAAAGTAAATAGCGTAAAGTAACGTAAGTTAAGTAAATAGCGTAAAGTAAGTAAATAGCGTAAGTTAAGTAAGTAACGTAAGTTAAGTAAATAGCATAAAGTAAGTAAGTAAGGTAAGGTAAGTAAGTAAGGTAAGGTAAGTAAATAGCGTAAAGTAAGTAAATAGCGTAAGTTAAGTAACGTGTTATGTAAATATCTTAAAGTAAGTAAGTAACGTAAGATAAGTAAGTAACTTAAGGTAAGTAAATAGCGTAAAGTAAGTAACGTAAGTTAAGTAAATAGCGTAAAGTAAGTAAATAGCGTTATGTAAGTAAGTAACGGCAACAATTCAGGCTCGCCCTTGTCCCCGTAGAAAGGCACGCTCTCCATCTCGCTGTCAGCCACTGCAGCTTTCATCTTTCTCTGTAGCGAGGCGGACTTCGCAGTCGACTTTCCCTGCCGGTCCTCGCCCTTTCCCCTCGGGCACGCCGCCGCGCGGTGCCCCTCTTTGCCGCAGCACAGGCACGGCCCCTTCGCGTAGCGGCGCTCCTTCTCCTCTTCCCACGAACGTTGTCCGGGCCTCCCTGCGGTGTCCGAAGGGTGGGTGGGTTTCCCGTCTCGCCCCGACTTCGCCGCCCGTCTCTGCGCGAACACCTCGTGGGCATGCTCAGCCTTTCCCGCCAGCTGGATCCACCCGTACAGGCTGTCAGGGTCAGCTCAGGGGCGGGCGGCGGCGCGAGTTCCACCCTGGGAGCCCGGGGTCGTGACCGTGGTCTCTGGCGCGGTTTTCATGCCGGCAGCATCGCCCTCCCACCCCGAACGCGCCTCCTCCTGGATCGCCGAGAGCTCTCCCACAGGGGCTCTATCGGGTCGCCGCATGGTGGAGTCGGGCTCTCCCTCGCTCGACTCATCGCTTTCCACGAATAGCACGTCTGGCAAAAGCGCGCGAAAATACAAACTAAATCCCCTTGCTTGAGAAGCAACCCCTCCCTCGTCCGGCCAAGGCAACCGCCCCTTCCCAGGTGCTAGAAACCGTTAGCCTGCGCCTGGGAAAGCAACCTTGACTCCATGACCTAACCCAAACACATTCCAATACAGCAGCCAAGAGATAACACCTCAGTAGAGTGGAATTAGCAACCCGGTCTTGAGAGTAACCCCCTCCAAGGAAATGGCATGCGAGGCGTTACAATGTACCAGGCACTTTGAAACGGTGAACATGACATTACTTACTTTACGCTATTTACTTACTTTACGCTATTTACTTAGCATAAAGTAAGTAACTTAAGACAAGTAAATAGGGTAAAGTAAGTAAATAGCGTAAAGTAAGTAACGCAAGTTAAGAAAATAGCGTAAAGTAACTAAATAGCGTAAGTTAAGTAATGTAAGTTAAGTAAAGAGCATAAAGTAAGTAAGTAACGTAAGATAAGTAAGTAACGTAAGTTAAGTAAATAGCGTAAACTAAGTAACGTAAGATATTAGCTTACGTTACTGACTTACTTAACGCTATTTACTTACTTTACGCTATTTACTTAGCGTAAATTAAGTAAGTAACGCAAGATAAGTAAATAGCGTAAAGTCAGTAAATAGCGTAAAGTAACGTAAGTTAAGTAAATAGCGTAAAGTAAGTAAATAGCGTAAGTTAAGTAAGTAACGTAAGTTAAGTAAATAGCCTAAAGTAAGTAAGTAAGGTAAGATAAGGAAGTAAGGTAAGTTAAGTAAATAGCGTAAAGTAACTAAATAGCGTAAGTTAAGTAAGTAATGTAAGTTAAATAGCATAAAGTAAGTAAGTAACGTAAGATAAGTAAGTAACGTAAGTTAAGTAAATAGCGTAAAGTAAGTAACGTAAGATATTAGCTTACGTTACGGACTTACTTAACGCTATTTACTTTACGCTATTTACTTAGCGTAAATTAAGTAAGTAACGTAAGATAAGTAAATAGCGTAAAGAAAGTAAATAGCGTAAAGTAACGTAAGTTAAGTAAATAGCGTAAAGTAAGTAAATAGCGTAAGTTAAGTAAGTAACGTAAGTTAAGTAAATAGCATAAAGTAAGTAAGTAAGGTAAGGTAAGAAAGTAAGGTAAGTTAAGTAAATAGCGTAAAGTAAGTAAATAGCGTAAGTTAAGTAACGTGTTATGTAAATATCTTAAAGTAAGTAAGTAACGTAAGATAAGTAAGTAACTTAAGGTAAGTAAATAGCGTAAAGTAAGTAACGTAAGTTAAGTAAATAGCGTAAAGTAAGTAAATAGCGTTATGTAAGTAAGTAACGGCAACAATTCAGGCTCGCCCTCGTCCCCGTAGAAAGGCACGCTCTCCATCTCGCTGTCAGCCACTGCAGCTTTCATCTTTCTCTGTAGCGAGGCGGACTTCGCAGTCGACTTTCCCTGCCGGTCCTCGCCCTTTCCCCTCGGGCACGGCGCCGCGCGGTGCCCCTCTTTGCCGCAGCACAGGCACGGCCCCTTCGCGTAGCGGCGCTCCTTCTCCTCTTCCCACGAACGTTGTCCGGGCCTCCCTGCGGTGTCCGAAGGGTGGGTGGGTTTCCCGTCTCGCCCCGACTTCGCCGCCCGTCTCTGCGCGAACACCTCGTGGGCATGCTCAGCCTTTCCCGCCAGCTGGATCCACCCGTACAGGCTGTCAGGGTCAGCTCAGGGGCGGGCGGCGGCGCGAGTTCCACCCTGGGAGCCCGGGGTCGTGACCGTGGTCTCTGGCGCGGTTTTCATGCCGGCAGCATCGCCCTCCCACCCCGAACGCGCCTCCTCCTGGATCGCCGAGAGCTCTCCCACAGGGGCTCTATCGGGTCGCCGCATGGTGGAGTCGGGCTCTCCCTCGCTCGACTCATCGCTTTCCACGAATAGCACGTCTGGCAAAAGCGCGCGAAAATACAAACTAAATCCCCTTGCTTGAGAAGCAACCCCTCCCTCGCCCGGCCAAGGCAACCGCCCCTTCCCAGGTGCTAGAAACCGTTAGCCTGCGCCTGGGAAAGCAACCTTGACTCCATGACCTAACCCAAACACATTCCAATACAGCAGCCAAGAGATAACACCTCAGTAGAGTGGAATTAGCAACCCGGTCTTGAGAGTAACCCCCTCCAAGGAAATGGCATGCGAGGCGTTACAATGTACCAGGCACTTTGAAACGGTGAACATGACATTACTTACTTTACGCTATTTACTTACTTTACGCTATTTACTTAGCATAAAGTAAGTAACTTAAGACAAGTAAATAGGGTAAAGTAAGTAAATAGCGTAAAGTAAGTAACGCAAGTTAAGAAAATAGCGTAAAGTAACTAAATAGCGTAAGTTAAGTAATGTAAGTTAAGTAAAGAGCATAAAGTAAGTAAGTAACGTAAGATAAGTAAGTAACGTAAGTTAAGTAAATAGCGTAAACTAAGTAACGTAAGATATTAGCTTACGTTACTGACTTACTTAACGCTATTTACTTACTTTACGCTATTTACTTAGCGTAAAATAAGTAACGTAAGATAAGTAAATAGCGTAAAGTCAGTAAATAGCGTAAAGTAACGTAAGTTAAGTAAATAGCGTAAAGTAAGTAAATAGCGTAAGTTAAGTAAGTAACGTAAGTTAAGTAAATAGCATAAAGTAAGTAAGTAAGGTAAGATAAGGAAGTAAGGTAAGTTAAGTAAATAGCGTAAAGTAACTAAATAGCGTAAGTTAAGTAAGTAATGTAAGTTAAATAGCATAAAGTAAGTAAGTAACGTAAGATAAGTAAGTAACGTAAGTTAAGTAAATAGCGTAAAGTAAGTAACGTAAGATATTAGCTTACGTTACGGACTTACTTAACGCTATTTACTTACTTTACGCTATTTACTTAGCGTAAATTAAGTAAGTAATGTAAGATAAGTAAATAGCGTAAAGAAAGTAAATAGCGTAAAGTAACGTAAGTTAAGTAAATAGCGTAAAGTAAGTAAATAGCGTAAGTTAAGTAAGTAACGTAAGTTAAGTAAATAGCATAAAGTAAGTAAGTAAGGTAAGGTAAGTAAGTAAGGTAAGGTAAGTAAATAGCGTAAAGTAAGTAAATAGCGTAAGTTAAGTAACGTGTTATGTAAATATCTTAAAGTAAGTAAGTAACGTAAGATAAGTAAGTAACTTAAGGTAAGTAAATAGCGTAAAGTAAGTAACGTAAGTTAAGTAAATAGCGTAAAGTAAGTAAATAGCGTTATGTAAGTAAGTAACGGCAACAATTCAGGCTCGCCCTCGTCCCCGTAGAAAGGCACGCTCTCCATCTCGCTGTCAGCCACTGCAGCTTTCATCTTTCTCTGTAGCGAGGCGGACTTCGCAGTCGACTTTCCCTGCCGGTCCTCGCCCTTTCCCCTCGGGCACGCCGCCGCGCGGTGCCCCTCTTTGCCGCAGCACAGGCACGGCCCCTTCGCGTAGCGGCGCTCCTTCTCCTCTTCCCACGAACGTTGTCCGGGCCTCCCTGCGGTGTCCGAAGGGTGGGTGGGTTTCCCGTCTCGCCCCGACTTCGCCGCCCGTCTCTGCGCGAACACCTCGTGGGCATGCTCAGCCTTTCCCGCCAGCTGGATCCACCCGTACAGGCTGTCAGGGTCAGCTCAGGGGCGGGCGGCGGCGCGAGTTCCACCCTGGGAGCCCGGGGTCGTGACCGTGGTCTCTGGCGCGGTTTTCATGCCGGCAGCATCGCCCTCCCACCCCGAACGCGCCTCCTCCTGGATCGCCGAGAGCTCTCCCACAGGGGCTCTATCGGGTCGCCGCATGGTGGAGTCGGGCTCTCCCTCGCTCGACTCATCGCTTTCCACGAATAGCACGTCTGGCAAAAGCGCGCGAAAATACAAACTAAATCCCCTTGCTTGAGAAGCAACCCCTCCCTCGCCCGGCCAAGGCAACCGCCCCTTCCCAGGTGCTAGAAACCGTTAGCCTGCGCCTGGGAAAGCAACCTTGACTCCATGACCTAACCCAAACACATTCCAATACAGCAGCCAAGAGATAACACCTCAGTAGAGTGGAATTAGCAACCCGGTCTTGAGAGTAACCCCCTCCAAGGAAATGGCATGCGAGGCGTTACAATGTACCAGGCACTTTGAAACGGTGAACATGACATTACTTACTTTACGCTATTTACTTACTTTACGCTATTTACTTAGCATAAAGTAAGTAACTTAAGACAAGTAAATAGGGTAAAGTAAGTAAATAGCGTAAAGTAAGTAACGCAAGTTAAGAAAATAGCGTAAAGTAACTAAATAGCGTAAGTTAAGTAATGTAAGTTAAGTAAAGAGCATAAAGTAAGTAAGTAACGTAAGATAAGTAAGTAACGTAAGTTAAGTAAATAGCGTAAACTAAGTAACGTAAGATATTAGCTTACGTTACTGACTTACTTAACGCTATTTACTTACTTTACGCTATTTACTTAGCGTAAAATAAGTAACGTAAGATAAGTAAATAGCGTAAAGTCAGTAAATAGCGTAAAGTAACGTAAGTTAAGTAAATAGCGTAAAGTAAGTAAATAGCGTAAGTTAAGTAAGTAACGTAAGTTAAGTAAATAGCATAAAGTAAGTAAGTAAGGTAAGATAAGGAAGTAAGGTAAGTTAAGTAAATAGCGTAAAGTAACTAAATAGCGTAAGTTAAGTAAGTAATGTAAGTTAAATAGCATAAAGTAAGTAAGTAACGTAAGATAAGTAAGTAACGTAAGTTAAGTAAATAGCGTAAAGTAAGTAACGTAAGATATTAGCTTACGTTACGGACTTACTTAACGCTATTTACTTACTTTACGCTATTTACTTAGCGTAAATTAAGTAAGTAATGTAAGATAAGTAAATAGCGTAAAGAAAGTAAATAGCGTAAAGTAACGTAAGTTAAGTAAATAGCGTAAAGTAAGTAAATAGCGTAAGTTAAGTAAGTAACGTAAGTTAAGTAAATAGCATAAAGTAAGTAAGTAAGGTAAGGTAAGTAAGTAAGGTAAGGTAAGTAAATAGCGTAAGTTAAGTAACGTGTTATGTAAATATCTTAAAGTAAGTAAGTAACGTAAGATAAGTAAGTAACTTAAGGTAAGTAAATAGCGTAAAGTAAGTAACGTAAGTTAAGTAAATAGCGTAAAGTAAGTAAATAGCGTTATGTAAGTAAGTAACGGCAACAATTCAGGCTCGCCCTCGTCCCCGTAGAAAGGCACGCTCTCCATCTCGCTGTCAGCCACTGCAGCTTTCATCTTTCTCTGTAGCGAGGCGGACTTCGCAGTCGACTTTCCCTGCCGGTCCTCGCCCTTTCCCCTCGGGCACGCCGCCGCGCGGTGCCCCTCTTTGCCGCAGCACAGGCACGGCCCCTTCGCGTAGCGGCGCTCCTTCTCCTCTTCCCACGAACGTTGTCCGGGCCTCCCTGCGGTGTCCGAAGGGTGGGTGGGTTTCCCGTCTCGCCCCGACTTCGCCGCCCGTCTCTGCGCGAACACCTCGTGGGCATGCTCAGCCTTTCCCGCCAGCTGGATCCACCCGTACAGGCTGTCAGGGTCAGCTCAGGGGCGGGCGGCGGCGCGAGTTCCACCCTGGGAGCCCGGGGTCGTGACCGTGGTCTCTGGCGCGGTTTTCATGCCGGCAGCATCGCCCTCCCACCCCGAACGCGCCTCCTCCTGGATCGCCGAGAGCTCTCCCACAGGGGCTCTATCGGGTCGCCGCATGGTGGAGTCGGGCTCTCCCTCGCTCGACTCATCGCTTTCCACGAATAGCACGTCTGGCAAAAGCGCGCGAAAATACAAACTAAATCCCCCTGCTTGAGAAGCAACCCCTCCCTCGTCCGGCCAAGGCAACCGCCCCTTCCCAGGTGCTAGAAACCGTTAGCCTGCGCCTGGGAAAGCAACCTTGACTCCATGACCTAACCCAAACACATTCCAATACAGCAGCCAAGAGATAACACCTCAGTAGAGTGGAATTAGCAACCCGGTCTTGAGAGTAACCCCCTCCAAGGAAATGGCATGCGAGGCGTTACAATGTACCAGGCACTTTGAAACGGTGAACATGACATTACTTACTTTACGCTATTTACTTACTTTACGCTATTTACTTAGCATAAAGTAAGTAACTTAAGACAAGTAAATAGGGTAAAGTAAGTAAATAGCGTAAAGTAAGTAACGCAAGTTAAGAAAATAGCGTAAAGTAACTAAATAGCGTAAGTTAAGTAATGTAAGTTAAGTAAAGAGCATAAAGTAAGTAAGTAACGTAAGATAAGTAAGTAACGTAAGTTAAGTAAATAGCGTAAACTAAGTAACGTAAGATATTAGCTTACGTTACGGACTTACTTAACGCTATTTACTTACTTTACGCTATTTACTTAGCGTAAATTAAGTAAGTAATGTAAGATAAGTAAATAGCGTAAAGAAAGTAAATAGCGTAAAGTAACGTAAGTTAAGTAAATAGCGTAAAGTAAGTAAATAGCGTAAGTTAAGTAAGTAACGTAAGTTAAGTAAATAGCATAAAGTAAGTAAGTAAGGTAAGGTAAGTAAGTAAGGTAAGGTAAGTAAATAGCGTAAAGTAAGTAAATAGCGTAAGTTAAGTAACGTGTTATGTAAATATCTTAAAGTAAGTAAGTAACGTAAGATAAGTAAGTAACTTAAGGTAAGTAAATAGCGTAAAGTAAGTAACGTAAGTTAAGTAAATAGCGTAAAGTAAGTAAATAGCGTTATGTAAGTAAGTAACGGCAACAATTCAGGCTCGCCCTCGTCCCCGTAGAAAGGCACGCTCTCCATCTCGCTGTCAGCCACTGCAGCTTTCATCTTTCTCTGTAGCGAGGCGGACTTCGCAGTCGACTTTCCCTGCCGGTCCTCGCCCTTTCCCCTCGGGCACGCCGCCGCGCGGTGCCCCTCTTTGCCGCAGCACAGGCACGGCCCCTTCGCGTAGCGGCGCTCCTTCTCCTCTTCCCACGAACGTTGTCCGGGCCTCCCTGCGGTGTCCGAAGGGTGGGTGGGTTTCCCGTCTCGCCCCGACTTCGCCGCCCGTCTCTGCGCGAACACCTCGTGGGCATGCTCAGCCTTTCCCGCCAGCTGGATCCACCCGTACAGGCTGTCAGGGTCAGCTCAGGGGCGGGCGGCGGCGCGAGTTCCACCCTGGGAGCCCGGGGTCGTGACCGTGGTCTCTGGCGCGGTTTTCATGCCGGCAGCATCGCCCTCCCACCCCGAACGCGCCTCCTCCTGGATCGCCGAGAGCTCTCCCACAGGGGCTCTATCGGGTCGCCGCATGGTGGAGTCGGGCTCTCCCTCGCTCGACTCATCGCTTTCCACGAATAGCACGTCTGGCAAAAGCGCGCGAAAATACAAACTAAATCCCCTTGCTTGAGAAGCAACCCCTCCCTCGTCCGGCCAAGGCAACCGCCCCTTCCCAGGTGCTAGAAACCGTTAGCCTGCGCCTGGGAAAGCAACCTTGACTCCATGACCTAACCCAAACACATTCCAATACAGCAGCCAAGAGATAACACCTCAGTAGAGTGGAATTAGCAACCCGGTCTTGAGAGTAACCCCCTCCAAGGAAATGGCATGCGAGGCGTTACAATGTACCAGGCACTTTGAAACGGTGAACATGACATTACTTACTTTACGCTATTTACTTACTTTACGCTATTTACTTAGCATAAAGTAAGTAACTTAAGACAAGTAAATAGGGTAAAGTAAGTAAATAGCGTAAAGTAAGTAACGCAAGTTAAGAAAATAGCGTAAAGTAACTAAATAGCGTAAGTTAAGTAATGTAAGTTAAGTAAAGAGCATAAAGTAAGTAAGTAACGTAAGATAAGTAAGTAACGTAAGTTAAGTAAATAGCGTAAACTAAGTAACGTAAGATATTAGCTTACGTTACTGACTTACTTAACGCTATTTACTTACTTTACGCTATTTACTTAGCGTAAATTAAGTAAGTAACGCAAGATAAGTAAATAGCGTAAAGTCAGTAAATAGCGTAAAGTAACGTAAGTTAAGTAAATAGCGTAAAGTAAGTAAATAGCGTAAGTTAAGTAAGTAACGTAAGTTAAGTAAATAGCCTAAAGTAAGTAAGTAAGGTAAGATAAGGAAGTAAGGTAAGTTAAGTAAATAGCGTAAAGTAACTAAATAGCGTAAGTTAAGTAAGTAATGTAAGTTAAATAGCATAAAGTAAGTAAGTAACGTAAGATAAGTAAGTAACGTAAGTTAAGTAAATAGCGTAAAGTAAGTAACGTAAGATATTAGCTTACGTTACGGACTTACTTAACGCTATTTACTTTACGCTATTTACTTAGCGTAAATTAAGTAAGTAACGTAAGATAAGTAAATAGCGTAAAGAAAGTAAATAGCGTAAAGTAACGTAAGTTAAGTAAATAGCGTAAAGTAAGTAAATAGCGTAAGTTAAGTAAGTAACGTAAGTTAAGTAAATAGCATAAAGTAAGTAAGTAAGGTAAGGTAAGAAAGTAAGGTAAGGTAAGTAAATAGCGTAAAGTAAGTAAATAGCGTAAGTTAAGTAACGTGTTATGTAAATATCTTAAAGTAAGTAAGTAACGTAAGATAAGTAAGTAACTTAAGGTAAGTAAATAGCGTAAAGTAAGTAACGTAAGTTAAGTAAATAGCGTAAAGTAAGTAAATAGCGTTATGTAAGCAAGTAACGGCAACAATTCAGGCTCGCCCTTGTCCCCGTAGAAAGGCACGCTCTCCATCTCGCTGTCAGCCACTGCAGCTTTCATCTTTCTCTGTAGCGAGGCGGACTTCGCAGTCGACTTTCCCTGCCGGTCCTCGCCCTTTCCCCTCGGGCACGCCGCCGCGCGGTGCCCCTCTTTGCCGCAGCACTGGCACGGCCCCTTCGCGTAGCGGCGCTCCTTCTCCTCTTCCCACGAACGTTGTCCGGGCCTCCCTGCGGTGTCCGAAGGGTGGGTGGGTTTCCCGTCTCACCCCGACTTCGCCGCCCGTCTCTGCGCGAACACCTCGTGGGCATGCTCAGCCTTTCCCGCCAGCTGGATCCACCCGTACAGGCTGTCAGGGTCAGCTCAGGGGCGGGCGGCGGCGCGAGTTCCACCCTGGGAGCCCGGGGTCGTGACCGTGGTCTCTGGCGCGGTTTTCATGCCGGCAGCATCGCCCTCCCACCCCGAACGCACCTCCTCCTGGGTCGCCGAGAGCTCTCCCACAGGGGCTCTATCGGGTCGCCGCATGGTGGAGTCGGGCTCTCCCTCGCTCGACTCATCGCTTTCCACGAATAGCACTTCTGGCAAAAGCACGCGAAAATACAAACTAAATCCCCTTGCTTGAGAAGCAACCCCTCCCTCGCCCGGCCAAGGCAACCGCCCCTTCCCAGGTGCTAGAAACCGTTAGCCTGCGCCTGGGAAAGCAACCTTGACTCCATGACCTAACCCAAACACATTCCAATACAGCAGCCAAGAGATAACACCTCAGTAGAGTGGAATTAGCAACCCGGTCTTGAGAGTAACCCCCTCCAAGGAAATGGCATGCGAGGCGTTACAATGTACCAGGCACTTTGAAACGGTGAACATGACATTACTTACTTTACGCTATTTACTTACTTTACGCTATTTACTTAGCATAAAGTAAGTAAGTAACTTAAGACAAGTAAATAGCGTAAAGTCAGTAAATAGCGTAAAGTAAGTAACGCAAGTTAAGTAAATAGCGTAAAGTAAGTAAATAGCGTAAGTTAAGTAACGTGTTATGTAAATATCTTAAAGTAAGTAAGTAACGTAAGATAAGTAAGTAACTTAAGGTAAGTAAATAGCGTAAAGTAAGTAACGTAAGTTAAGTAAATAGCGTAAAGTAAGTAAATAGCGTTATGTAAGCAAGTAACGGCAACAATTCAGGCTCGCCCTTGTCCCCGTAGAAAGGCACGCTCTCCATCTCGCTGTCAGCCACTGCAGCTTTCATCTTTCTCTGTAGCGAGGCGGACTTCGCAGTCGACTTTCCCTGCCGGTCCTCGCCCTTTCCCCTCGGGCACGCCGCCGCGCGGTGCCCCTCTTTGCCGCAGCACAGGCACGGCCCCTTCGCGTAGCGGCGCTCCTTCTCCTCTTCCCACGAACGTTGTCCGGGCCTCCCTGCGGTGTCCGAAGGGTGGGTGGGTTTCCCGTCTCACCCCGACTTCGCCGCCCGTCTCTGCGCGAACACCTCGTGGGCATGCTCAGCCTTTCCCGCCAGCTGGATCCACCCGTACAGGCTGTCAGGGTCAGCTCAGGGGCGGGCGGCGGCGCGAGTTCCACCCTGGGAGCCCGGGGTCGTGACCGTGGTCTCTGGCGCGGTTTTCATGCCGGCAGCATCGCCCTCCCACCCCGAACGCACCTCCTCCTGGGTCGCCGAGAGCTCTCCCACAGGGGCTCTATCGGGTCGCCGCATGGTGGAGTCGGGCTCTCCCTCGCTCGACTCATCGCTTTCCACGAATAGCACGTCTGGCAAAAGCGCGCGAAAATACAAACTAAATCCCCTTGCTTCAGAAGCAACCCCTCCCTCGCCCGGCCAAGGCAACCGCCCCTTCCCAGGTGCTAGAAACCGTTAGCCTGCGCCTGGGAAAGCAACCTTGACTCCATGACCTAACCCAAACACATTCCAATACAGCAGCCAAGAGATAACACCTCAGTAGAGTGGAATTAGCAACCCGCTCTTGAGAGTAACCCCCTCCAAGGAAATGGCATGCGAGGCGTTACAATGTACCAGGCACTTTGAAACGGTGAACATGACATTACTTACTTTACGCTATTTACTTACTTTACGCTATTTACTTAGCATAAAGTAAGTAAGTAACTTAAGACAAGTAAATAGCGTAAAGTAAGTAAATAGCGTAAAGTAAGTAACGCAAGTTAAGAAAATAGCGTAAAGTAACTAAATAGCGTAAGTTAAGTAAGTAATGTAAGTTAAGTAAATAGCATAAAGTAAGTAAGTAACGTAAGATAAGTAAGTAACGTAAGTTAAGTAAATAGCGTAAACTAAGTAACGTAAGATATTAGCTTACGTTACGGACTTACTTAACGCTATTTACTTACTTTACGCTATTTACTTAGCGTAAATTAAGTAAGTAACGCAAGATAAGTAAATAGCGTAAAGTCAGTAAATAGCGTAAAGTAACGTAAGTTAAGTAAATAGCGTAAAGTAAGTAAATAGCGTAAGTTAAGTAAGTAACGTAAGTTAAGTAAATAGCATAAAGTAAGTAAGTAAGGTAAGATAAGGAAGTAAGGTAAGTTAAGTAAATAGCGTAAAGTAACTAAATAGCGTAAGTTAAGTAAGTAATGTAAGTTAAATAGCATAAAGTAAGTAAGTAACGTAAGATAAGTAAGTAACGTAAGTTAAGTAAATAGCGTAAAGTAAGTAACGTAAGATATTAGCTTACGTTACGGACTTACTTAACGCTATTTACTTACTTTACGCTATTTACTTAGCGTAAATTAAGTAAGTAACGTAAGATAAGTAAATAGCGTAAAGAAAGTAAATAGCGTAAAGTAACGTAAGTTAAGTAAATAGCGTAAAGTAAGTAAATAGCGTAAGTTAAGTAAGTAACGTAAGTTAAGTAAATAGCATAAAGTAAGTAAGTAAGGTAAGGTAAGTAAGTAAGGTAAGGTAAGTAAATAGCGTAAAGTAAGTAAATAGCGTAAGTTAAGTAAAGTGTTATGTAAATATCTTAAAGTAAGTAAGTAACGTAAGATAAGTAAGTAACTTAAGGTAAGTAAATAGTGTAAAGTAAGTAACGTAAGTTAAGTAAATAGCGTAAAGTAAGTAAATAGCGTTATGTAAGTAAGTAACGGCAACAATTCAGGCTCACCCTCGTCCCCGTAGAAAGGCACGCTCTCCATCTCGCTGTCAGCCACTGCAGCTTTCATCTTTCTCTGTAGCGAGGCGGACTTCGCAGTCGACTTTCCCTGCCGGTCCTCGCCCTTTCCCCTCGGGCACGCCGCCGCGCGGTGCCCCTCTTTGCCGCAGCACAGGCACGGCCCCTTCGCGTAGCGGCGCTCCTTCTCCTCTTCCCACGAACGTTGTCCGGGCCTCCCTGCGGTGTCCGAAGGGTGGGTGGGTTTCCCGTCTCGCCCCGACTTCGCCGCCCGTCTCTGTGCGAACACCTCGTGGGCATGCTCAGCCTTTCCCGCCAGCTGGATCCACCCGTACAGGCTGTCAGGGTCAGCTCAGGGGCGGGCGGCGGCGCGAGTTCCACCCTGGGAGCCCGGGGTCGTGACCGTGGTCTCTGGCGCGGTTTTCATGCCGGCAGCATCGCCCTCCCACCCCGAACGCGCCTCCTCCTGGATCGCCGAGAGCTCTCCCACAGGGGCTCTATCGGGTCGCCGCATGGTGGAGTCGGGCTCTCCCTCGCTCGACTCATCGCTTTCCACGAATAGCACGTCTGGCAAAAGCGCGCGAAAATACAAACTAAATCCCCTTGCTTGAGAAGCAACCCCTCCCTCGCCCGGCCAAGGCAACCGCCCCTTCCCAGGTGCTAGAAACCGTTAGCCTGCGCCTGGGAAAGCAACCTTGACTCCATGACCTAACCCAAACACATTCCAATACAGCAGCCAAGAGATAACACCTCAGTAGAGTGGAATTAGCAACCCGGTCTTGAGAGTAACCCCCTCCAAGGAAATGGCATGCGAGGCGTTACAATGTACCAGGCACTTTGAAACGGTGAACATGACATTACTTACTTTACGCTATTTACTTACTTTACGCTATTTACTTAGCATAAAGTAAGTAAGTAACTTAAGACAAGTAAATAGCGTAAAGTAAGTAAATAGCGTAAAGTAAGTAACGCAAGTTAAGAAAATAGCGTAAAGTAACTAAATAGCGTAAGTTAAGTAAGTAATGTAAGTTAAGTAAATAGCATAAAGTAAGTAAGTAACGTAAGATAAGTAAGTAACGTAAGTTAAGTAAATAGCGTAAACTAAGTAACGTAAGATATTAGCTTACGTTACTGACTTACTTAACGCTATTTACTTACTTGACGCTATTTACTTAGCGTAAATTAAGTAAGTAACGCAAGATAAGTAAATAGCGTAAAGTCAGTAAATAGCGTAAAGTAACGTAAGTTAAGTAAATAGCGTAAAGTAAGTAAATAGCGTAAGTTAAGTAAGTAACGTAAGTTAAGTAAATAGCATAAAGTAAGTAAGTAAGGTAAGATAAGGAAGTAAGGTAAGTTAAGTAAATAGCGTAAAGTAACTAAATAGCGTAAGTTAAGTAAGTAATGTAAGTTAAATAGCATAAAGTAAGTAAGTAACGTAAGATAAGTAAGTAACGTAAGTTAAGTAAATAGCGTAAAGTAAGTAACGTAAGATATTAGCTTACGTTACGGACTTACTTAACGCTATTTACTTACTTTACGCTATTTACTTAGCGTAAATTAAGTAAGTAACGTAAGATAAGTAAATAGCGTAAAGAAAGTAAATAGCGTAAAGTAACGTAAGTTAAGTAAATAGCGTAAAGTAAGTAAATAGCGTAAGTTAAGTAAGTAACGTAAGTTAAGTAAATAGCATAAAGTAAGTAAGTAAGGTAAGGTAAGTAAGTAAGGTAAGGTAAGTAAATAGCGTAAAGTAAGTAAATAGCGTAAGTTAAGTAACGTGTTATGTAAATATCTTAAAGTAAGTAAGTAACGTAAGATAAGTAAGTAACTTAAGGTAAGTAAATAGCGTAAAGTAAGTAACGTAAGTTAAGTAAATAGCGTAAAGTAAGTAAATAGCGTTATGTAAGCAAGTAACGGCAACAATTCAGGCTCGCCCTTGTCCCCGTAGAAAGGCACGCTCTCCATCTCGCTGTCAGCCACTGCAGCTTTCATCTTTCTCTGTAGCGAGCCGGACTTCGCAGTCGACTTTCCCTGCCGGTCCTCGCCCTTTCCCCTCGGGCACGCCGCCGCGCGGTGCCCCTCTTTGCCGCAGCACAGGCACGGCCCCTTCGCGTAGCGGCGCTCCTTCTCCTCTTCCCACGAACGTTGTCCGGGCCTCCCTGCGGTGTCCGAAGGGTGGGTGGGTTTCCCGTCTCACCCCGACTTCGCCGCCCGTCTCTGCGCGAACACCTCGTGGGCATGCTCAGCCTTTCCCGCCAGCTGGATCCACCCGTACAGGCTGTCAGGGTCAGCTCAGGGGCGGGCGGCGGCGCGAGTTCCACCCTGGGAGCCCGGGGTCGTGACCGTGGTCTCTGGCGCGGTTTTCATGCCGGCAGCATCGCCCTCCCACCCCGAACGCGCCTCCTCCTGGATCGCCGAGAGCTCTCCCACAGGGGCTCTATCGGGTCGCCGCATGGTGGAGTCGGGCTCTCCCTCGCTCGACTCATCGCTTTCCACGAATAGCACGTCTGGCAAAAGCGCGCGAAAATACAAACTAAATCCCCTTGCTTGAGAAGCAACCCCTCCCTCGCCCGGCCAAGGCAACCGCCCCTTCCCAGGTGCTAGAAACCGTTAGCCTGCGCCTGGGAAAGCAACCTTGACTCCATGACCTAACCCAAACACATTCCAATACAGCAGCCAAGAGATAACACCTCAGTAGAGTGGAATTAGCAACCCGGTCTTGAGAGTAACCCCCTCCAAGGAAATGGCATGCGAGGCGTTACAATGTACCAGGCACTTTGAAACGGTGAACATGACATTACTTACTTTACGCTATTTACTTACTTTACGCTATTTACTTAGCGTAAAGTAAGTAAGTAACTTAAGACAAGTAAATAGCGTAAAGTAAGTAAATAGCGTAAAGTAAGTAACGCAAGTTAAGAAAATAGCGTAAAGTAACTAAATAGCGTAAGTTAAGTAAGTAATGTAAGTTAAGTAAATAGCATAAAGTAAGTAAGTAACGTAAGATAAGTAAGTAACGTAAGTTAAGTAAATAGCGTAAACTAAGTAACGTAAGATATTAGCTTACGTTACTGACTTACTTAACGCTATTTACTTACTTTACGCTATTTACTTAGCGTAAATTAAGTAAGTAACGCAAGATAAGTAAATAGCGTAAAGTCAGTAAATAGCGTAAAGTAACGTAAGTTAAGTAAATAGCGTAAAGTAAGTAAATAGCGTAAGTTAAGTAAGTAACGTAAGTTAAGTAAATAGCATAAAGTAAGTAAGTAAGCTAAGATAAGGAAGTAAGGTAAGTTAAGTAAATAGCGTAAAGTAACTAAATAGCGTAAGTTAAGTAAGTAATGTAAGTTAAATAGCATAAAGTAAGTAAGTAACGTAAGATAAGTAAGTAACGTAAGTTAAGTAAATAGCGTAAAGTAAGTAACATAAGATATTAGCTTACGTTACGGACTTACTTAACGCTATTTACTTACTTTACGCTATTTACTTAGCGTAAATTAAGTAAGTAACGTAAGATAAGTAAATAGCGTAAAGAAAGTAAATAGCGTAACGTAACGTAAGTTAAGTAAATAGCGTAAAGTAAGTAAATAGCGTAAGTTAAGTAAGTAACGTAAGTTAAGTAAATAGCATAAAGTAAGTAAGTAAGGTAAGATAAGGAAGTAAGGTAAGTTAAGAAAATAGCGTAAAGTAACTAAATAGCGTAAGTTAAGTAAGTAATGTAAGTTAAGTAAAGAGCATAAAGTAAGTAAGTAACGTAAGATAAGTAAGTAACGTAAGTTAAGTAAATAGCGTAAAGTAAGTAACGTAAGATATTAGCTTACGTTACTGACTTACTTAACGCTATTTACTTACTTTACGCTATTTACTTAGCGTAAATTAAGTAAGTAACGTAAGATAAGTAAATAGCGTAAAGTCAGTAAATAGCGTAAAGTAACGTAAGTTAAGTAAATAGCGTAAAGTAAGTAAATAGCGTAAGTTAAGTAAGTAACGTAAGTTAAGTAAATAACATAAAGTAAGTAAGTAAGGTAAGATAAGGAAGTAAGGTAAGTTAAGTAAATAGCGTAAAGTAACTAAATAGCGTAAGTTAAGTAAGTAATGTAAGTTAAATAGCATAAAGTAAGTAAGTAACGTAAGATAAGTAAGTAACGTAAGATAAGTAAATAGCGTAAAGTCAGTAAATAGCGTAAAGTAACGTAAGTTAAGTAAATAGCGTAAAGTAAGTAAATAGCGTAAGTTAAGTAAGTAACGTAAGTTAAGTAAATAGCATAAAGTAAGTAAGTAAGGTAAGATAAGGAAGTAAGGTAAGTTAAGTAAATAGCGTAAAGTAACTAAATAGCGTAAGTTAAGTAAGTAATGTAAGTTAAATAGCATAAAGTAAGTAAGTAACGTAAGATAAGTAACTAACGTAAGTTAAGTAAATAGCGTAAAGTAAGTAACGTAAGATATTAGCTTACGTTACGGACTTACTTAACGCTATTTACTTACTTTACGCTATTTACTTAGCGTAAATTAAGTAAGTAACGTAAGATAAGTAAATAGCGTAAAGAAAGTAAATAGCGTAAAGTAACGTAAGTTAAGTAAATAGCGTAAAGTAAGTAAATAGCGTAAGTTAAGTAAGTAACGTAAGTTAAGTAAATAGCATAAAGTAAGTAAGTAAGGTAAGGTAAGGTAAGTAAGTAAGGTAAGGTAAGTAAATAGCGTAAAGTAAGTAAATAGCGTAAGTTAAGTAACGTGTTATGTAAATATCTTAAAGTAAGTAAGTAACGTAAGATAAGTAAGTAACTTAAGGTAAGTAAATAGCGTAAAGTAAGTAACGTAAGTTAAGTAAATAGCGTAAAGTAAGTAAATAGCGTTATGTAAGTAAGTAACGGCAACAATTCAGGCTCGCCCTCGTCCCCGTAGAAAGGCACGCTCTCCATCTCGCTGTCAGCCACTGCAGCTTTCATCTTTCTCTGTAGCGAGGCGGACTTCGCAGTCGAGTTTCCCTGCCGGTCCTCGCCCTTTCCCCTCGGGCACGCCGCCGCGCGGTGCCCCTCTTTGCCGCAGCACAGGCACGGCCCCTTCGCGTAGCGGCGCTCCTTCTCCTCTTCCCACGAACGTTGTCCGGGCCTCCCTGCGGTGACCGAAGGGTGGGTGGGTTTCCCGTCTCGCCCCGACTTCGCCGCCCGTCTCTGCGCGAACACCTCGTGGGCATGCTCAGCCTTTCCCGCCAGCTGGATCCACCCGTACAGGCTGTCAGGGTCAGCTCAGGGGCGGGCGGCGGCGCGAGTTCCACCCTGGGAGCCCGGGGTCGTGACCGTGGTCTCTGGCGCGGTTTTCATGCCGGCAGCATCGCCCTCCCACCCCGAACGCGCCTCCTCCTGGATCGCCGAGAGCTCTCCCACAGGGGCTCTATCGGGTCGCCGCATGGTGGAGTCGGGCTCTCCCTCGCTCGACTCATCGCTTTCCACGAATAGCACGTCTGGCAAAAGCGCGCGAAAATACAAACTAAATCCCCTTGCTTGAGAAGCAACCCCTCCCTCGCCCGGCCAAGGCAACCGCCCCTTCCCAGGTGCTAGAAACCGTTAGCCTGCGCCTGGGAAAGCAACCTTGACTCCATGACCTAACCCAAACACATTCCAATACAGCAGCCAAGAGATAACACCTCAGTAGAGTGGAATTAGCAACCCGGTCTTGAGAGTAACCCCCTCCAAGGAAATGGCATGCGAGGCGTTACAATGTACCAGGCACTTTGAAACGGTGAACATGACATTACTTACTTTACGCTATTTACTTACTTTACGCTATTTACTTAGCATAAAGTAATTAAGTAACTTAAGACAAGTAAATAGCGTAAAGTAAGTAAATAGCGTAAAGTAAGTAACGCAAGTTAAGAAAATAGCGTAAAGTAACTAAATAGCGTAAATTAAGTAAGTAATGTAAGTTAAGTAAATAGCATAAAGTAAGTAAGTAACGTAAGATAAGTAAGTAACGTAAGTTAAGTAAATAGCGTAAACTAAGTAATGTAAGATATTAGCTTACGTTACTGACTTACTTAACGCTATTTACTTACTTTACGCTATTTACTTAGCGTAAATTAAGTAAGTAACGCAAGATAAGTAAATAGCGTAAAGTCAGTAAATAGCGTAAAGTAACGTAAGTTAAGTAAATAGCGTAAAGTAAGTAAATAGCGTAAGTTAAGTAAGTAACGTAAGTTAAGTAAATAGCATAAAGTAAGTAAGTAAGGTAAGATAAGGAAGTAAGGTATGTTAAGTAAATAGCGTAAAGTAACTAAATAGCGTAAGTTAAGTAAGTAATGTAAGTTAAATAGCATAAAGTAAGTAAGTAACGTAAGATAAGTAAGTAACGTAAGTTAAGTAAATAGCGTAAAGTAAGTAACGTAAGATATTAGCTTACGTTACGGACTTACTTAACGCTATTTACTTACTTTACGCTATTTACTTAGAGTAAATTAAGTAAGTAACGTAAGATAAGTAAATAGCGTAAAGAAAGTAAATAGCGTAAAGTAACGTAAGTTAAGTAAATAGCGTAAAGTAAGTAAATAGCGTAAGTTAAGTAAGTAACGTAAGTTAAGTAAATAGCATAAAGTAAGTAAGTAAGGTAAGATAAGGAAGTAAGGTAAGTTAAGAAAATAGCGTAAAGTAACTAAATAGCGTAAGTTAAGTAAGTAATGTAAGTTAAGTAAAGAGCATAAAGTAAGTAAGTAACGTAAGATAAGTAAGTAACGTAAGTTAAGTAAATAGCGTAAAGTAAGTAACGTAAGATATTAGCTTACGTTACTGACTTACTTAACACTATTTACTTACTTTACGCTATTTACTTAGCGTAAATTAAGTAAGTAACGTAAGATAAGTAAATAGCGTAAAGTCAGTAAATAGCGTAAAGTAACGTAAGTTAAGTAAATAGCGTAAAGTAAGTAAATAGCGTAAGTTAAGTAAGTAACGTAAGTTAAGTAAATAGCATAAAGTAAGTAAGTAAGGTAAGATAAGGAAGTAAGGTAAGTTAAGTAAATAGCGTAAAGTAACTAAATAGCATAAGTTAAGTAAGTAATGTAAGTTAAATAGCATAAAGTAAGTAAGTAACGTAAGATAAGTAAGTAACGTAAGTTAAGTAAATAGCGTAAAGTAAGTAACGTAAGATATTAGCTTACGTTACGGACTTACTTAACGCTATTTACTTACTTTACGCTATTTACTTAGCGTAAATTAAGTAAGTAACGTAAGATAAGTAAATAGCGTAAAGAAAGTAAATAGCGTAAAGTAACGTAAGTTAAGTAAATAGCGTAAAGTAAGTAAATAGCGTAAGTTAAGTAAGTAACGTAAGTTAAGTAAATAGCATAAAGTAAGTAAGTAAGGTAAGGTAAGGTAAGTAAGTAAGGTAAGGTAAGTAAATAGCGTAAAGTAAGTAAATAGCGTAAGTTAAGTAACGTGTTATGTAAATATCTTAAAGTAAGTAAGTAACGTAAGATAAGTAAGTAACTTAAGGTAAGTAAATAGCGTAAAGTAAGTAACGTAAGTTAAGTAAATAGCGTAAAGTAAGTAAATAGCGTTATGTAAGTAAGTAACGGCAACAATTCAGGCTCGCCCTCGTCCCCGTAGAAAGGCACGCTCTCCATCTCGCTGTCAGCCACTGCAGCTTTCATCTTTCTCTGTAGCGAGGCGGACTTCGCAGTCGAGTTTCCCTGCCGGTCCTCGCCCTTTCCCCTCGGGCACGCCGCCGCGCGGTGCCCCTCTTTGCCGCAGCACAGGCACGGCCCCTTCGCGTAGCGGCGCTCCTTCTCCTCTTCCCACGAACGTTGTCCGGGCCTCCCTGCGGTGTCCGAAGGGTGGGTGGGTTTCCCGTCTCGCCCCGACTTCGCCGCCCGTCTCTGCGCGAACACCTCGTGGGCATGCTCAGCCTTTCCCGCCAGCTGGATCCACCCGTACAGGCTGTCAGGGTCAGCTCAGGGGCGGGCGGCGGCGCGAGTTCCACCCTGGGAGCCCGGGGTCGTGACCGTGGTCTCTGGCGCGGTTTTCATGCCGGCAGCATCGCCCTCCCACCCCGAACGCGCCTCCTCCTGGATCGCCGAGAGCTCTCCCACAGGGGCTCTATCGGGTCGCCGCATGGTGGAGTCGGGCTCTCCCTCGCTCGACTCATCGCTTTCCACGAATAGCACGTCTGGCAAAAGCGCGCGAAAATACAAACTAAATCCCCTTGCTTGAGAAGCAACCCCTCCCTCGCCCGGCCAAGGCAACCGCCCCTTCCCAGGTGCTAGAAACCGTTAGCCTGCGCCTGGGAAAGCAACCTTGACTCCATGACCTAACCCAAACACATTCCAATACAGCAGCCAAGAGATAACACCTCAGTAGAGTGGAATTAGCAACCCGGTCTTGAGAGTAACCCCCTCCAAGGAAATGGCATGCGAGGCGTTACAATGTACCAGGCACTTTGAAACGGTGAACATGACATTACTTACTTTACGCTATTTACTTACTTTACGCTATTTACTTAGCATAAAGTAAGTAAGTAACTTAAGACAAGTAAATAGCGTAAAGTCAGTAAATAGCGTAAAGTAAGTAACGCAAGTTAAGTAAATAGCGTAAAGTAAGTAAATAGCGTAAGTTAAGTAACGTGTTATGTAAATATCTTAAAGTAAGTAAGTAACGTAAGATAAGTAAGTAACTTAAGGTAAGTAAATAGCGTAAAGTAAGTAACGTAAGTTAAGTAAATAGCGTAAAGTAAGTAAATAGCGTTATGTAAGCAAGTAACGGCAACAATTCAGGCTCGCCCTTGTCCCCGTAGAAAGGCACGCTCTCCATCTCGCTGTCAGCCACTGCAGCTTTCATCTTTCTCTGTAGCGAGGCGGACTTCGCAGTCGACTTTCCCTGCCGGTCCTCGCCCTTTCCCCTCGGGCACGCCGCCGCGCGGTGCCCCTCTTTGCCGCAGCACAGGCACGGCCCCTTCGCGTAGCGGCGCTCCTTCTCCTCTTCCCACGAACGTTGTCCGGGCCTCCCTGCGGTGTCCGAAGGGTGGGTGGGTTTCCCGTCTCACCCCGACTTCGCCGCCCGTCTCTGCGCGAACACCTCGTGGGCATGCTCAGCCTTTCCCGCCAGCTGGATCCACCCGTACAGGCTGTCAGGGTCAGCTCAGGGGCGGGCGGCGGCGCGAGTTCCACCCTGGGAGCCCGGGGTCGTGACCGTGGTCTCTGGAGCGGTTTTCATGCCGGCAGCATCGCCCTCCCACCCCGAACGCGCCTCCTCCTGGATCGCCGAGAGCTCTCCCACAGGGGCTCTATCGGGTCGCCGCATGGTGGAGTCGGGCTCTCCCTCGCTCGACTCATCGCTTTCCACGAATAGCACGTCTGGCAAAAGCGCTCGAAAATACAAACTAAATCCCCTTGCTTGAGAAGCAACCCCTCCCTCGCCCGGCCAAGGCAACCGCCCCTTCCCAGGTGCTAGAAACCGTTAGCCTGCGCCTGGGAAAGCAACCTTGACTCCATGACCTAACCCAAACACATTCCAATACAGCAGCCAAGAGATAACACCTCAGTAGAGTGGAATTAGCAACCCGGTCTTGAGAGTAACCCCCTCCAAGGAAATGGCATGCGAGGCGTTACAATGTACCAGGCACTTTGAAACAGTGAACATGACATTACTTACTTTACGCTATTTACTTACTTTACGCTATTTACTTAGCGTAAAGTAAGTAAGTAACTTAAGACAAGTAAATAGCGTAAAGTAAGTAAATAGCGTAAAGTAAGTAACGCAAGTTAAGAAAATAGCGTAAAGTAACTAAATAGCGTAAGTTAAGTAAGTAATGTAAGTAAATAGCATAAAGTAAGTAAGTAACGTAAGATAAGTAAGTAACGTAAGTTAAGTAAATAGCGTAAACTAAGTAACGTAAGATATTAGCTTACGTTACTGACTTACTTAACGCTATTTACTTACTTTACGCTATTTACTTAGCGTAAATTAAGTAACGCAAGATAAGTAAATAGCGTAAAGTCAGTAAATAGCGTAAAGTAACGTAAGTTAAGTAAATAGCGTAAAGTAAGTAAATAGCGTAAGTTAAGTAAGTAACGTAAGTTAAGTAAATAGCATAAAGTAAGTAAGTAAGGTAAGATAAGGAAGTAAGGTAAGTTAAGTAAATAGCGTAAAGTAACTAAATAGCGTAAGTTAAGTAAGTAATGTAAGTTAAATAGCATAAAGTAAGTAAGTAACGTAAGATAAGTAAGTAACGTAAGTTAAGTAAATAGCGTAAAGTAAGTAACGTAAGATATTAGCTTACGTTACGGACTTACTTAACGCTATTTACTTACTTTACGCTATTTACTTAGCGTAAATTAAGTAAGTAACGTAAGATAAGTAAATAGCGTAAAGAAAGTAAATAGCGTAAAGTAACGTAAGTTAAGTAAATAGCGTAAAGTAAGTAAATAGCGTAAGTTAAGTAAGTAACGTAAGTTAAGTAAATAGCATAAAGTAAGTAAGTAAGGTAAGATAAGGAAGTAAGGTAAGTTAAGAAAATAGCGTAAAGTAACTAAATAGCGTAAGTTAAGTAAGTAATGTAAGTTAAGTAAAGAGCATAAAGTAAGTAAGTAACGTAAGATAAGTAAGTAACGTAAGTTAAGTAAATAGCGGAAAGTAAGTAACGTAAGATATTAGCTTACGTTACTGACTTACTTAACGCTATTTACTTACTTTACGCTATTTACTTAGCGTAAATTAAGTAAGTAACGTAAGATAAGTAAATAGCGTAAAGTCAGTAAATAGCGTAAAGTAACGTAAGTTAAGTAAATAGCGTAAAGTAAGTAAATAGCGTAAGTTAAGTAAGTAACGTAAGTTAAGTAAATAGCATTAAGTAAGTAAGGTAAGATAAGGAAGTAAGGTAAGTTAAGTAAATAGCGTAAAGTAACTAAATAGCGTAAGTTAAGTAAGTAATGTAAGTTAAATAGCATAAAGTAAGTAAGTAACGTAAGATAAGTAAGTAACGTAAGTTAAGTAAATAGCGTAAAGTAAGTAACGTAAGATATTAGCTTACGTTACGGACTTACTTAACGCTATTTACTTACTTTACGCTATTTACTTAGCGTAAATTAAGTAAGTAACGTAAGATAAGTAAATAGCGTAAAGAAAGTAAATAGCGTAAAGTAACGTAAGTTAAGTAAATAGCGTAAAGTAAGTAAATAGCGTAAGTTAAGTAAGTAACGTAAGTTAAGTAAATAGCATAAAGTAAGTAAGTAAGGTAAGGTAAGGTAAGTAAGTAAGGTAAGGTAAGTAAATAGCGTAAAGTAAGTAAATAGCGTAAGTTAAGTAACGTGTTATGTAAATATCTTAAAGTAAGTAAGTAACGTAAGATAAGTAAGTAACTTAAGGTAAGTAAATAGCGTAAAGTAAGTAACGTAAGTTAAGTAAATAGCATAAAGTAAGTAAATAGCGTAAGTTAAGTAACGTGTTATGTAAATATCTTAAAGTAAGTAAGTAACGTAAGATAAGTAAGTAACTTAAGGTAAGTAAATAGCGTAAAGTAAGTAACGTAAGTTAAGTAAATAGCGTAAAGTAAGTAAATAGCGTTATGTAAGTAAGTAACGGCAACGATTCAGGCTCGCCCTCGTCCCCGTAGAAAGGCACGCTCTCCATCTCGCTGTCAGCCACTGCAGCTTTCATCTTTCTCTGTAGCGAGGCGGACTTCGCAGTCGAGTTTCCCTGCCGGTCCTCGCCCTTTCCCCTCGGGCACGCCGCCGCGCGGTGCCCCTCTTTGCCGCAGCACAGGCACGGCCCCTTCGCGTAGCGGCGCTCCTTCTCCTCTTCCCACGAACGTTGTCCGGGCCTCCCTGCGGTGTCCGAAGGGTGGGTGGGTTTCCCGTCTCGCCCCGACTTCGCCGCCCGTCTCTGCGCGAACACCTCGTGGGCATGCTCAGCCTTTCCCGCCAGCTGGATCCACCCGTACAGGCTGTCAGGGTCAGCTCAGGGGCGGGCGGCGGCGCGAGTTCCACCCTGGGAGCCCGGGGTCGTGACCGTGGTCTCTGGCGCGGTTTTCATGCCGGCAGCATCGCCCTCCCACCCCGAACGCGCCTCCTCCTGGATCGCCGAGAGCTCTCCCACAGGGGCTCTATCGGGTCGCCGCATGGTGGAGTCGGGCTCTCCCTCGCTCGACTCATCGCTTTCCACGAATAGCACGTCTGGCAAAAGCGCGCGAAAATACAAACTAAATCCCCTTGCTTGAGAAGCAACCCCTCCCTCGCCCGGCCAAGGCAACCGCCCCTTCCCAGGTGCTAGAAACCGTTAGCCTGCGCCTGGGAAAGCAACCTTGACTCCATGACCTAACCCAAACACATTCCAATACAGCAGCCAAGAGATAACACCTCAGTAGAGTGGAATTAGCAACCCGGTCTTGAGAGTAACCCCCTCCAAGGAAATGGCATGCGAGGCGTTACAATGTACCAGGCACTTTGAAACGGTGAACATGACATTACTTACTTTACGCTATTTACTTACTTTACGCTATTTACTTAGCATAAAGTAAGTAAGTAACTTAAGACAAGTAAATAGCGTAAAGTCAGTAAATAGCGTAAAGTAAGTAACGCAAGTTAAGTAAATAGCGTAAAGTAAGTAAATAGCGTAAGTTAAGTAACGTGTTATGTAAATATCTTAAAGTAAGTAAGTAACGTAAGATAAGTAAGTAACTTAAGGTAAGTAAATAGCGTAAAGTAAGTAACGTAAGTTAAGTAAATAGCGTAAAGTAAGTAAATAGCGTTATGTAAGCAAGTAACGGCAACAATTCAGGCTCGCCCTTGTCCCCGTAGAAAGGCACGCTCTCCATCTCGCTGTCAGCCACTGCAGCTTTCATCTTTCTCTGTAGCGAGGCGGACTTCGCAGTCGACTTTCCCTGCCGGTCCTCGCCCTTTCCCCTCGGGCACGCCGCCGCGCGGTGCCCCTCTTTGCCGCAGCACAGGCACGGCCCCTTCGCGTAGCGGCGCTCCTTCTCCTCTTCCCACGAACGTTGTCCGGGCCTCCCTGCGGTGTCCGAAGGGTGGGTGGGTTTCCCGTCTCACCCCGACTTCGCCGCCCGTCTCTGCGCGAACACCTCGTGGGCATGCTCAGCCTTTCCCGCCAGCTGGATCCACCCGTACAGGCTGTCAGGGTCAGCTCAGGGGCGGGCGGCGGCGCGAGTTCCACCCTGGGAGCCCGGGGTCGTGACCGTGGTCTCTGGCGCGGTTTTCATGCCGGCAGCATCGCCCTCCCACCCCGAACGCGCCTCCTCCTGGATCGCCGAGAGCTCTCCCACAGGGGCTCTATCGGGTCGCCGCATGGTGGAGTCGGGCTCTCCCTCGCTCGACTCATCGCTTTCCACGAATAGCACGTCTGGCAAAAGCGCTCGAAAATACAAACTAAATCCCCTTGCTTGAGAAGCAACCCCTCCCTCGCCCGGCCAAGGCAACCGCCCCTTCCCAGGTGCTAGAAACCGTTAGCCTGCGCCTGGGAAAGCAACCTTGACTCCATGACCTAACCCAAACACATTCCAATACAGCAGCCAAGAGATAACACCTCAGTAGAGTGGAATTAGCAACCCGGTCTTGAGAGTAACCCCCTCCAAGGAAATGGCATGCGAGGCGTTACAATGTACCAGGCACTTTGAAACAGTGAACATGACATTACTTACTTTACGCTATTTACTTACTTTACGCTATTTACTTAGCGTAAAGTAAGTAAGTAACTTAAGACAAGTAAATAGCGTAAAGTAAGTAAATAGCGTAAAGTAAGTAACGCAAGTTAAGAAAATAGCGTAAAGTAACTAAATAGCGTAAGTTAAGTAAGTAATGTAAGTAAATAGCATAAAGTAAGTAAGTAACGTAAGATAAGTAAGTAACGTAAGTTAAGTAAATAGCGTAAACTAAGTAACGTAAGATATTAGCTTACGTTACTGACTTACTTAACGCTATTTACTTACTTTACGCTATTTACTTAGCGTAAATTAAGTAAGTAACGCAAGATAAGTAAATAGCGTAAAGTCAGTAAATAGCGTAAAGTAACGTAAGTTAAGTAAATAGCGTAAAGTAAGTAAATAGCGTAAGTTAAGTAAGTAACGTAAGTTAAGTAAATAGCATAAAGTAAGTAAGTAAGGTAAGATAAGGAAGTAAGGTAAGTTAAGTAAATAGCGTAAAGTAACTAAATAGCGTAAGTTAAGTAAGTAATGTAAGTTAAATAGCATAAAGTAAGTAAGTAACGTAAGATAAGTAAGTAACGTAAGTTAAGTAAATAGCGTAAAGTAAGTAACGTAAGATATTAGCTTACGTTACGGACTTACTTAACGCTATTTACTTACTTTACGCTATTTACTTAGCGTAAATTAAGTAAGTAACGTAAGATAAGTAAATAGCGTAAAGAAAGTAAATAGCGTAAAGTAACGTAAGTTAAGTAAATAGCGTAAAGTAAGTAAATAGCGTAAGTTAAGTAAGTAACGTAAGTTAAGTAAATAGCATAAAGTAAGTAAGTAAGGTAAGATAAGGAAGTAAGGTAAGTTAAGAAAATAGCGTAAAGTAACTAAATAGCGTAAGTTAAGTAAGTAATGTAAGTTAAGTAAAGAGCATAAAGTAAGTAAGTAACGTAAGATAAGTAAGTAACGTAAGTTAAGTAAATAGCGGAAAGTAAGTAACGTAAGATATTAGCTTACGTTACTGACTTACTTAACGCTATTTACTTACTTTACGCTATTTACTTAGCGTAAATTAAGTAAGTAACGTAAGATAAGTAAATAGCGTAAAGTCAGTAAATAGCGTAAAGTAACGTAAGTTAAGTAAATAGCGTAAAGTAAGTAAATAGCGTAAGTTAAGTAAGTAACGTAAGTTAAGTAAATAGCATTAAGTAAGTAAGGTAAGATAAGGAAGTAAGGTAAGTTAAGTAAATAGCGTAAAGTAACTAAATAGCGTAAGTTAAGTAAGTAATGTAAGTTAAATAGCATAAAGTAAGTAAGTAACGTAAGATAAGTAAGTAACGTAAGTTAAGTAAATAGCGTAAAGTAAGTAACGTAAGATATTAGCTTACGTTACGGACTTACTTAACGCTATTTACTTACTTTACGCTATTTACTTAGCGTAAATTAAGTAAGTAACGTAAGATAAGTAAATAGCGTAAAGAAAGTAAATAGCGTAAAGTAACGTAAGTTAAGTAAATAGCGTAAAGTAAGTAAATAGCGTAAGTTAAGTAAGTAACGTAAGTTAAGTAAATAGCATAAAGTAAGTAAGTAAGGTAAGGTAAGGTAAGTAAGTAAGGTAAGGTAAGTAAATAGCGTAAAGTAAGTAAATAGCGTAAGTTAAGTAACGTGTTATGTAAATATCTTAAAGTAAGTAAGTAACGTAAGATAAGTAAGTAACTTAAGGTAAGTAAATAGCGTAAAGTAAGTAACGTAAGTTAAGTAAATAGCATAAAGTAAGTAAATAGCGTAAGTTAAGTAACGTGTTATGTAAATATCTTAAAGTAAGTAAGTAACGTAAGATAAGTAAGTAACTTAAGGTAAGTAAATAGCGTAAAGTAAGTAACGTAAGTTAAGTAAATAGCGTAAAGTAAGTAAATAGCGTTATGTAAGTAAGTAACGGCAACGATTCAGGCTCGCCCTCGTCCCCGTAGAAAGGCACGCTCTCCATCTCGCTGTCAGCCACTGCAGCTTTCATCTTTCTCTGTAGCGAGGCGGACTTCGCAGTCGAGTTTCCCTGCCGGTCCTCGCCCTTTCCCCTCGGGCACGCCGCCGCGCGGTGCCCCTCTTTGCCGCAGCACAGGCACGGCCCCTTCGCGTAGCGGCGCTCCTTCTCCTCTTCCCACGAACGTTGTCCGGGCCTCCCTGCGGTGTCCGAAGGGTGGGTGGGTTTCCCGTCTCGCCCCGACTTCGCCGCCCGTCTCTGCGCGAACACCTCGTGGGCATGCTCAGCCTTTCCCGCCAGCTGGATCCACCCGTACAGGCTGTCAGGGTCAGCTCAGGGGCGGGCGGCGGCGCGAGTTCCACCCTGGGAGCCCGGGGTCGTGACCGTGGTCTCTGGCGCGGTTTTCATGCCGGCAGCATCGCCCTCCCACCCCGAACGCGCCTCCTCCTGGATCGCCGAGAGCTCTCCCACAGGGGCTCTATCGGGTCGCCGCATGGTGGAGTCGGGCTCTCCCTCGCTCGACTCATCGCTTTCCACGAATAGCACGTCTGGCAAAAGCGCGCGAAAATACAAACTAAATCCCCTTGCTTGAGAAGCAACCCCTCCCTCGCCCGGCCAAGGCAACCGCCCCTTCCCAGGTGCTAGAAACCGTTAGCCTGCGCCTGGGAAAGCAACCTTGACTCCATGACCTAACCCAAACACATTCCAATACAGCAGCCAAGAGATAACACCTCAGTAGAGTGGAATTAGCAACCCGGTCTTGAGAGTAACCCCCTCCAAGGAAATGGCATGCGAGGCGTTACAATGTACCAGGCACTTTGAAACGGTGAACATGACATTACTTACTTTACGCTATTTACTTACTTTACGCTATTTACTTAGCATAAAGTAAGTAAGTAACTTAAGACAAGTAAATAGCGTAAAGTCAGTAAATAGCGTAAAGTAAGTAACGCAAGTTAAGTAAATAGCGTAAAGTAAGTAAATAGCGTAAGTTAAGTAACGTGTTATGTAAATATCTTAAAGTAAGTAAGTAACGTAAGATAAGTAAGTAACTTAAGGTAAGTAAATAGCGTAAAGTAAGTAACGTAAGTTAAGTAAATAGCGTAAAGTAAGTAAATAGCGTTATGTAAGCAAGTAACGGCAACAATTCAGGCTCGCCCTTGTCCCCGTAGAAAGGCACGCTCTCCATCTCGCTGTCAGCCACTGCAGCTTTCATCTTTCTCTGTAGCGAGGCGGACTTCGCAGTCGACTTTCCCTGCCGGTCCTCGCCCTTTCCCCTCGGGCACGCCGCCGCGCGGTGCCCCTCTTTGCCGCAGCACAGGCACGGCCCCTTCGCGTAGCGGCGCTCCTTCTCCTCTTCCCACGAACGTTGTCCGGGCCTCCCTGCGGTGTCCGAAGGGTGGGTGGGTTTCCCGTCTCACCCCGACTTCGCCGCCCGTCTCTGCGCGAACACCTCGTGGGCATGCTCAGCCTTTCCCGCCAGCTGGATCCACCCGTACAGGCTGTCAGGGTCAGCTCAGGGGCGGGCGGCGGCGCGAGTTCCACCCTGGGAGCCCGGGGTCGTGACCGTGGTCTCTGGCGCGGTTTTCATGCCGGCAGCATCGCCCTCCCACCCCGAACGCGCCTCCTCCTGGATCGCCGAGAGCTCTCCCACAGGGGCTCTATCGGGTCGCCGCATGGTGGAGTCGGGCTCTCCCTCGCTCGACTCATCGCTTTCCACGAATAGCACGTCTGGCAAAAGCGCTCGAAAATACAAACTAAATCCCCTTGCTTGAGAAGCAACCCCTCCCTCGCCCGGCCAAGGCAACCGCCCCTTCCCAGGTGCTAGAAACCGTTAGCCTGCGCCTGGGAAAGCAACCTTGACTCCATGACCTAACCCAAACACATTCCAATACAGCAGCCAAGAGATAACACCTCAGTAGAGTGGAATTAGCAACCCGGTCTTGAGAGTAACCCCCTCCAAGGAAATGGCATGCGAGGCATTACAATGTACCAGGCACTTTGAAACAGTGAACATGACATTACTTACTTTACGCTATTTACTTACTTTACGCTATTTACTTAGCGTAAAGTAAGTAAGTAACTTAAGACAAGTAAATAGCGTAAAGTAAGTAAATAGCGTAAAGTAAGTAACGCAAGTTAAGAAAATAGCGTAAAGTAACTAAATAGCGTAAGTTAAGTAAGTAATGTAAGTAAATAGCATAAAGTAAGTAAGTAACGTAAGATAAGTAAGTAACGTAAGTTAAGTAAATAGCGTAAACTAAGTAACGTAAGATATTAGCTTACGTTACTGACTTACTTAACGCTATTTACTTACTTTACGCTATTTACTTAGCGTAAATTAAGTAAGTAACGCAAGATAAGTAAATAGCGTAAAGTCAGTAAATAGCGTAAAGTAACGTAAGTTAAGTAAATAGCGTAAAGTAAGTAAATAGCGTAAGTTAAGTAAGTAACGTAAGTTAAGTAAATAGCATAAAGTAAGTAAGTAAGGTAAGATAAGGAAGTAAGGTAAGTTAAGTAAATAGCGTAAAGTAACTAAATAGCGTAAGTTAAGTAAGTAATGTAAGTTAAATAGCATAAAGTAAGTAAGTAACGTAAGATAAGTAAGTAACGTAAGTTAAGTAAATAGCGTAAAGTAAGTAACGTAAGATATTAGCTTACGTTACGGACTTACTTAACGCTATTTACTTACTTTACGCTATTTACTTAGCGTAAATTAAGTAAGTAACGTAAGATAAGTAAATAGCGTAAAGAAAGTAAATAGCGTAAAGTAACGTAAGTTAAGTAAATAGCGTAAAGTAAGTAAATAGCGTAAGTTAAGTAAGTAACGTAAGTTAAGTAAATAGCATAAAGTAAGTAAGTAAGGTAAGATAAGGAAGTAAGGTAAGTTAAGAAAATAGCGTAAAGTAACTAAATAGCGTAAGTTAAGTAAGTAATGTAAGTTAAGTAAAGAGCATAAAGTAAGTAAGTAACGTAAGATAAGTAAGTAACGTAAGTTAAGTAAATAGCGGAAAGTAAGTAACGTAAGATATTAGCTTACGTTACTGACTTACTTAACGCTATTTACTTACTTTACGCTATTTACTTAGCGTAAATTAAGTAAGTAACGTAAGATAAGTAAATAGCGTAAAGTCAGTAAATAGCATAAAGTAACGTAAGTTAAGTAAATAGCGTAAAGTAAGTAAATAGCGTAAGTTAAGTAAGTAACGTAAGTTAAGTAAATAGCATTAAGTAAGTAAGGTAAGATAAGGAAGTAAGGTAAGTTAAGTAAATAGCGTAAAGTAACTAAATAGCGTAAGTTAAGTAAGTAATGTAAGTTAAATAGCATAAAGTAAGTAAGTAACGTAAGATAAGTAAGTAACGTAAGTTAAGTAAATAGCGTAAAGTAAGTAACGTAAGATATTAGCTTACGTTACGGACTTACTTAACGCTATTTACTTACTTTACGCTATTTACTTAGCGTAAATTAAGTAAGTAACGTAAGATAAGTAAATAGCGTAAAGAAAGTAAATAGCGTAAAGTAACGTAAGTTAAGTAAATAGCGTAAAGTAAGTAAATAGCGTAAGTTAAGTAAGTAACGTAAGTTAAGTAAATAGCATAAAGTAAGTAAGTAAGGTAAGGTAAGGTAAGTAAGTAAGGTAAGGTAAGTAAATAGCGTAAAGTAAGTAAATAGCGTAAGTTAAGTAACGTGTTATGTAAATATCTTAAAGTAAGTAAGTAACGTAAGATAAGTAAGTAACTTAAGGTAAGTAAATAGCGTAAAGTAAGTAACGTAAGTTAAGTAAATAGCATAAAGTAAGTAAATAGCGTAAGTTAAGTAACGTGTTATGTAAATATCTTAAAGTAAGTAAGTAACGTAAGATAAGTAAGTAACTTAAGGTAAGTAAATAGCGTAAAGTAAGTAACGTAAGTTAAGTAAATAGCGTAAAGTAAGTAAATAGCGTTATGTAAGTAAGTAACGGCAACGATTCAGGCTCGCCCTCGTCCCCGTAGAAAGGCACGCTCTCCATCTCGCTGTCAGCCACTGCAGCTTTCATCTTTCTCTGTAGCGAGGCGGACTTCGCAGTCGAGTTTCCCTGCCGGTCCTCGCCCTTTCCCCTCGGGCACGCCGCCGCGCGGTGCCCCTCTTTGCCGCAGCACAGGCACGGCCCCTTCGCGTAGCGGCGCTCCTTCTCCTCTTCCCACGAACGTTGTCCGGGCCTCCCTGCGGTGTCCGAAGGGTGGGTGGGTTTCCCGTCTCGCCCCGACTTCGCCGCCCGTCTCTGCGCGAACACCTCGTGGGCATTCTCAGCCTTTCCCGCCAGCTGGATCCACCCGTACAGGCTGTCAGGGTCAGCTCAGGGGCAGGCGGCGGCGCGAGTTCCACCCTGGGAGCCCGGGGTCGTGACCGTGGTCTCTGGCGCGGTTTTCATGCCGGCAGCATCGCCCTCCCACCCCGAACGCGCCTCCTCCTGGATCGCCGAGAGCTCTCCCACAGGGGCTCTATCGGGTCGCCGCATGGTGGAGTCGGGCTCTCCCTCGCTCGACTCATCGCTTTCCATGAATAGCACGTCTGGCAAAAGCGCGCGAAAATACAAACTAAATCCCCTTGCTTGAGAAGCAACCGCTCCCTCGCCCGGCCAAGGCAACCGCCCCTTCCCAAGTGCTAGAAACCGTTAGCCTGCGCCTGGGAAAGCAACCTTGACTCCATGACCTAACCCAAACACATTCCAATACAGCAGCCAAGAGATAACACCTCAGTAGAGTGGAATTAGCAACCCGGTCTTGAGAGTAACCCCCTCCAAGGAAATGGCATGCGAGGCGTTACAATGTACCAGGCACTTTGAAACGGTGAACATGACATTACTTACTTTACGCTATTTACTTACTTTACACTATTTACTTAGCATAAAGTAAGTAAGTAACTTAAGACAAGTAAATAGCGTAAAGTAAGTAAATAGCGTAAAGTAAGTAACGCAAGTTAAGAAAATAGCGTAAAGTAACTAAATAGCGTAAGTTAAGTAAGTAATGTAAGTTAAGTAAATAGCATAAATAAGTAAGTAACGTAAGATAAGTAAGTAACGTAAGTTAAGTAAATAGCGTAAACTAAGTAACGTAAGATATTAGCTTACGTTACTGACTTACTTAACGCTATTTACTTACTTTACGCTATTTACTTAGCGTAAATTAAGTAAGTAACGCAAGATAAGTAAATAGCGTAAAGTCAGTAAATAGCGTAAAGTAACGTAAGTTAAGTAAATAGCGTAAAGTAAGTAAATAGCGTAAGTTAAGTAAGTAACGTAAGTTAAGTAAATAGCATAAAGTAAGTAAGTAAGGTAAGATAAGGAAGTAAGGTAAGTTAAGTAAATAGCGTAAAGTAACTAAATTGCGTAAGTTAAGTAAGTAATGTAAGTTAAATAGCATAAAGTAAGTAAGTAACGTAAGATAAGTAAGTAACGTAAGTTAAGTAAATAGCGTAAAGTAAGTAACGTAAGATATTAGCTTACGTTACGGACTTACTTAACGCTATTTACTTACTTTACGCTATTTACTTAGCGTAAATTAAGTAAGTAACGTAAGATAAGTAAATAGCGTAAAGAAAGTAAATAGCGTAAAGTAACGTAAGTTAAGTAAATAGCGTAAAGTAAGTAAATAGCGTAAGTTAAGTAAGTAACGTAAGTTAAGTAAATAGCATAAAGTAAGTAAGTAAGGTAAGATAAGGAAGTAAGGTAAGTTAAGAAAATAGCGTAAAGTAACTAAATAGCGTAAGTTAAGTAAGTAATGTAAGTTAAGTAAAGAGCATAAAGTAAGTAAGTAACGTAAGATAAGTAAGTAACGTAAGTTAAGTAAATAGCGGAAAGTAAGTAACGTAAGATATTAGCTTACGTTACTGACTTACTTAACGCTATTTACTTACTTTACGCTATTTACTTAGCGTAAATTAAGTAAGTAACGTAAGATAAGTAAATAGCGTAAAGTCAGTAAATAGCATAAAGTAACGTAAGTTAAGTAAATAGCGTAAAGTAAGTAAATAGCGTAAGTTAAGTAAGTAACGTAAGTTAAGTAAATAGCATTAAGTAAGTAAGGTAAGATAAGGAAGTAAGGTAAGTTAAGTAAATAGCGTAAAGTAACTAAATAGCGTAAGTTAAGTAAGTAATGTAAGTTAAATAGCATAAAGTAAGTAAGTAACGTAAGATAAGTAAGTAACGTAAGTTAAGTAAATAGCGTAAAGTAAGTAACGTAAGATATTAGCTTACGTTACGGACTTACTTAACGCTATTTACTTACTTTACGCTATTTACTTAGCGTAAATTAAGTAAGTAACGTAAGATAAGTAAATAGCGTAAAGAAAGTAAATAGCGTAAAGTAACGTAAGTTAAGTAAATAGCGTAAAGTAAGTAAATAGCGTAAGTTAAGTAAGTAACGTAAGTTAAGTAAATAGCATAAAGTAAGTAAGTAAGGTAAGGTAAGGTAAGTAAGTAAGGTAAGGTAAGTAAATAGCGTAAAGTAAGTAAATAGCGTAAGTTAAGTAACGTGTTATGTAAATATCTTAAAGTAAGTAAGTAACGTAAGATAAGTAAGTAACTTAAGGTAAGTAAATAGCGTAAAGTAAGTAACGTAAGTTAAGTAAATAGCATAAAGTAAGTAAATAGCGTAAGTTAAGTAACGTGTTATGTAAATATCTTAAAGTAAGTAAGTAACGTAAGATAAGTAAGTAACTTAAGGTAAGTAAATAGCGTAAAGTAAGTAACGTAAGTTAAGTAAATAGCGTAAAGTAAGTAAATAGCGTTATGTAAGTAAGTAACGGCAACGATTCAGGCTCGCCCTCGTCCCCGTAGAAAGGCACGCTCTCCATCTCGCTGTCAGCCACTGCAGCTTTCATCTTTCTCTGTAGCGAGGCGGACTTCGCAGTCGAGTTTCCCTGCCGGTCCTCGCCCTTTCCCCTCGGGCACGCCGCCGCGCGGTGCCCCTCTTTGCCGCAGCACAGGCACGGCCCCTTCGCGTAGCGGCGCTCCTTCTCCTCTTCCCACGAACGTTGTCCGGGCCTCCCTGCGGTGTCCGAAGGGTGGGTGGGTTTCCCGTCTCGCCCCGACTTCGCCGCCCGTCTCTGCGCGAACACCTCGTGGGCATTCTCAGCCTTTCCCGCCAGCTGGATCCACCCGTACAGGCTGTCAGGGTCAGCTCAGGGGCAGGCGGCGGCGCGAGTTCCACCCTGGGAGCCCGGGGTCGTGACCGTGGTCTCTGGCGCGGTTTTCATGCCGGCAGCATCGCCCTCCCACCCCGAACGCGCCTCCTCCTGGATCGCCGAGAGCTCTCCCACAGGGGCTCTATCGGGTCGCCGCATGGTGGAGTCGGGCTCTCCCTCGCTCGACTCATCGCTTTCCATGAATAGCACGTCTGGCAAAAGCGCGCGAAAATACAAACTAAATCCCCTTGCTTGAGAAGCAACCGCTCCCTCGCCCGGCCAAGGCAACCGCCCCTTCCCAAGTGCTAGAAACCGTTAGCCTGCGCCTGGGAAAGCAACCTTGACTCCATGACCTAACCCAAACACATTCCAATACAGCAGCCAAGAGATAACACCTCAGTAGAGTGGAATTAGCAACCCGGTCTTGAGAGTAACCCCCTCCAAGGAAATGGCATGCGAGGCGTTACAATGTACCAGGCACTTTGAAACGGTGAACATGACATTACTTACTTTACGCTATTTACTTACTTTACACTATTTACTTAGCATAAAGTAAGTAAGTAACTTAAGACAAGTAAATAGCGTAAAGTAAGTAAATAGCGTAAAGTAAGTAACGCAAGTTAAGAAAATAGCGTAAAGTAACTAAATAGCGTAAGTTAAGTAAGTAATGTAAGTTAAGTAAATAGCATAAATAAGTAAGTAACGTAAGATAAGTAAGTAACGTAAGTTAAGTAAATAGCGTAAACTAAGTAACGTAAGATATTAGCTTACGTTACTGACTTACTTAACGCTATTTACTTACTTTACGCTATTTACTTAGCGTAAATTAAGTAAGTAACGCAAGATAAGTAAATAGCGTAAAGTCAGTAAATAGCGTAAAGTAACGTAAGTTAAGTAAATAGCGTAAAGTAAGTAAATAGCGTAAGTTAAGTAAGTAACGTAAGTTAAGTAAATAGCATAAAGTAAGTAAGTAAGGTAAGATAAGGAAGTAAGGTAAGTTAAGTAAATAGCGTAAAGTAACTAAATTGCGTAAGTTAAGTAAGTAATGTAAGTTAAATAGCATAAAGTAAGTAAGTAACGTAAGATAAGTAAGTAACGTAAGTTAAGTAAATAGCGTAAAGTAAGTAACGTAAGATATTAGCTTACGTTACGGACTTACTTAACGCTATTTACTTACTTTACGCTATTTACTTAGCGTAAATTAAGTAAGTAACGTAAGATAAGTAAATAGCGTAAAGAAAGTAAATAGCGTAAAGTAACGTAAGTTAAGTAAATAGCGTAAAGTAAGTAAATAGCGTAAGTTAAGTAAGTAACGTAAGTTAAGTAAATAGCATAAAGTAAGTAAGTAAGGTAAGATAAGGAAGTAAGGTAAGTTAAGAAAATAGCGTAAAGTAACTAAATAGCGTAAGTTAAGTAAGTAATGTAAGTTAAGTAAAGAGCATAAAGTAAGTAAGTAACGTAAGATAAGTAAGTAACGTAAGTTAAGTAAATAGCGTAAAGTAAGTAACGTAAGATATTAGCTTACGTTACTGACTTACTTAACGCTATTTACTTACTTTACGCTATTTACTTAGCGTAAATTAAGTAAGTAACGTAAGATAAGTAAATAGCGTAAAGTCAGTAAATAGCGTAAAGTAACGTAAGTTAAGTAAATAGCGTAAAGTAAGTAAATAGCGTAAGTTAAGTAAGTAACGTAAGCTAAGTAAATAGCATAAAGTAAGTAAGTAAGGTAAGATAAGGAAGTAAGGTAAGTTAAGTAAATAGCGTAAAGTAACTAAATAGCGTAAGTTAAGTAAGTAATGTAAGTTAAATAGCATAAAGTAAGTAAGTAACGTAAGATAAGTAAGTAACGTAAGTTAAGTAAATAGCGTAAAGTAAGTAACCTAAGATATTAGCTTACGTTACGGACTTACTTAACGCTATTTACTTACTTTACGCTATTTACTTAGCGTAAATTAAGTAAGTAACGTAAGATAAGTAAATAGCGTAAAGAAAGTAAATAGCGTAAAGTAACGTAAGTTAAGTAAATAGCGTAAAGTAAGTAAATAGCGTAAGTTAAGTAAGTAACGTAAGTTAAGTAAATAGCATAAAGTAAGTAAGTAAGGTAAGATAAGGAAGTAAGGTAAGTTAAGAAAATAGCGTAAAGTAACTAAATAGCGTAAGTTAAGTAAGTAATGTAAGTTAAGTAAAGAGCATAAAGTAAGTAAGTAACGTAAGATAAGTAAGTAACGTAAGTTAAGTAAATAGCGTAAAGTAAGTAACGTAAGATATTAGCTTACGTTACTGACTTACTTAACGCTATTTACTTACTTTACGCTATTTACTTAGCATAAATTAAGTAAGTAACGTAAGATAAGTAAATAGCGTAAAGTCAGTAAATAGCGTAAAGTAAGTAACGCAAGTTAAGTAAATAGCGTAAAGTAAGTAAATAGCGTAAGTTAAGTAAGTAACGTAAGTTAAGTAAATAGCATAAAGTAAGTAAGTAACGTAAGATAAGTAAGTAACGTAAGTTAAGTAAAGAGCATAAAGTAAGTAAGTAACGTAAGATAAGTAAGTAACGTAAGTTAAGTAAATAGCGTAAAGTAAGTAACGTAAGATATTAGCTTACGTTACTGACTTACTTAACGCTATTTACTTACTTTACGCTATTTACTTAGCGTAAATTAAGTAAGTAACGTAAGATAAGTAAATAGCGTAAAGTCAGTAAATAGCGTAAAGTAACGTAAGTTAAGTAAATAGCGTAAAGTAAGTAAATAGCGTAAGTTAAGTAAGTAACGTAAGCTAAGTAAATAGCATAAAGTAAGTAAGTAAGGTAAGATAAGGAAGTAAGGTAAGTTAAGTAAATAGCGTAAAGTAACTAAATAGCGTAAGTTAAGTAAGTAATGTAAGTTAAATAGCATAAAGTAAGTAAGTAACGTAAGATAAGTAAGTAACGTAAGTTAAGTAAATAGCGTAAAGTAAGTAACCTAAGATATTAGCTTACGTTACGGACTTACTTAACGCTATTTACTTACTTTACGCTATTTACTTAGCGTAAATTAAGTAAGTAACGTAAGATAAGTAAATAGCGTAAAGAAAGTAAATAGCGTAAAGTAACGTAAGTTAAGTAAATAGCGTAAAGTAAGTAAATAGCGTAAGTTAAGTAAGTAACGTAAGTTAAGTAAATAGCATAAAGTAAGTAAGTAAGGTAAGGTAAGGTAAGTAAGTAAGGTAAGGTAAGTAAATAGCGTAAAGTAAGTAAATAGCGTAAGTTAAGTAACGTGTTATGTAAATATCTTAAAGTAAGTAAGTAACGTAAGATAAGTAAGTAACTTAAGGTAAGTAAATAGCGTAAAGTAAGTAACGTAAGTTAAGTAAATAGCGTAAAGTAAGTAAATAGCGTTATGTAAGTAAGTAACGGCAACAATTCAGGCTCGCCCTCGTCCCCGTAGAAAGGCACGCTCTCCATCTCGCTGTCAGCCACTGCAGCTTTCATCTTTCTCTGTAGCGAGGCGGACTTCGCAGTCGAGTTTCCCTGCCGGTCCTCGCCCTTTCCCCTCGGGCACGCCGCCGCGCGGTGCCCCTCTTTGCCGCAGCACAGGCACGGCCCCTTCGCGTAGCGGCGCTCCTTCTCCTCTTCCCACGAACGTTGTCCGGGCCTCCCTGCGGTGTCCGAAGGGTGGGTGGGTTTCCCGTCTCGCCCCGACTTCGCCGCCCGTCTCTGCGCGAACACCTCGTGGGCATGCTCAGCCTTTCCCGCCAGCTGGATCCACCCGTACAGGCTGTCAGGGTCAGCTCAGGGGCGGGCGGCGGCGCGAGTTCCACCCTGGGAGCCCGGGGTCGTGACCGTGGTCTCTGGCGCGGTTTTCATGCCGGCAGCATCGCCCTCCCACCCCGAACGCGCCTCCTCCTGGATCGCCGAGAGCTCTCCCACAGGGGCTCTATCGGGTCGCCGCATGGTGGAGTCGGGCTCTCCCTCGCTCGACTCATCGCTTTCCACGAATAGCACGTCTGGCAAAAGCGCGCGAAAATACAAACTAAATCCCCTTGCTTGAGAAGCAACCCCTCCCTCGCCCGGCCAAGGCAACCGCCCCTTCCCAGGTGCTAGAAACCGTTAGCCTGCGCCTGGGAAAGCAACCTTGACTCCATGACCTAACCCAAACACATTCCAATACAGCAGCCAAGAGATAACACCTCAGTAGAGTGGAATTAGCAACCCGGTCTTGAGAGTAACCCCCTCCAAGGAAATGGCATGCGAGGCGTTACAATGTACCAGGCACTTTGAAACGGTGAACATGACATTACTTACTTTACGCTATTTACTTACTTTACGCTATTTACTTAGCATAAAGTAAGTAAGTAACTTAAGACAAGTAAATAGCGTAAAGTAAGTAAATAGCGTAAAGTAAGTAACGCAAGTTAAGAAAATAGCGTAAAGTAACTAAATAGCGTAAATTAAGTAAGTAATGTAAGTTAAGTAAATAGCATAAAGTAAGTAAGTAACGTAAGATAAGTAAGTAACGTAAGTTAAGTAAATAGCGTAAACTAAGTAATGTAAGATATTAGCTTACGTTACTGACTTACTTAACGCTATTTACTTACTTTACGCTATTTACTTAGCGTAAATTAAGTAAGTAACGCAAGATAAGTAAATAGCGTAAAGTCAGTAAATAGCGTAAAGTAACGTAAGTTAAGTAAATAGCGTAAAGTAAGTAAATAGCGTAAGTTAAGTAAGTAACGTAAGTTAAGTAAATAGCATAAAGTAAGTAAGTAAGGTAAGATAAGGAAGTAAGGTATGTTAAGTAAATAGCGTAAAGTAACTAAATAGCGTAAGTTAAGTAAGTAATGTAAGTTAAATAGCATAAAGTAAGTAAGTAACGTAAGATAAGTAAGTAACGTAAGTTAAGTAAATAGCGTAAAGTAAGTAACCTAAGATATTAGCTTACGTTACGGACTTACTTAACGCTATTTACTTACTTTACGCTATTTACTTAGCGTAAATTAAGTAAGTAACGTAAGATAAGTAAATAGCGTAAAGAAAGTAAATAGCGTAAAGTAACGTAAGTTAAGTAAATAGCGTAAAGTAAGTAAATAGCGTAAGTTAAGTAAGTAACGTAAGTTAAGTAAATAGCATAAAGTAAGTAAGTAAGGTAAGATAAGGAAGTAAGGTAAGTTAAGAAAATAGCGTAAAGTAACTAAATAGCGTAAGTTAAGTAAGTAATGTAAGTTAAGTAAAGAGCATAAAGTAAGTAAGTAACGTAAGATAAGTAAGTAACGTAAGTTAAGTAAATAGCGTAAAGTAAGTAACGTAAGATATTAGCTTACGTTACTGACTTACTTAACGCTATTTACTTACTTTACGCTATTTACTTAGCGTAAATTAAGTAAGTAACGTAAGATAAGTAAATAGCGTAAAGTCAGTAAATAGCGTAAAGTAACGTAAGTTAAGTAAATAGCGTAAAGTAAGTAAATAGCGTAAGTTAAGTAAGTAACGTAAGTTAAGTAAATAGCATAAAGTAAGTAAGTAAGGTAAGATAAGGAAGTAAGGTAAGTTAAGTAAATAGCGTAAAGTAACTAAATAGCGTAAGTTAAGTAAGTAATGTAAGTTAAATAGCATAAAGTAAGTAAGTAACGTAAGATAAGTAAGTAACGTAAGTTAAGTAAATAGCGTAAAGTAAGTAACGTAAGATATTAGCTTACGTTACGGACTTACTTAACGCTATTTACTTACTTTACGCTATTTACTTAGCGTAAATTAAGTAAGTAACGTAAGATAAGTAAATAGCGTAAAGAAAGTAAATAGCGTAAAGTAACGTAAGTTAAGTAAATAGCGTAAAGTAAGTAAATAGCGTAAGTTAAGTAAGTAACGTAAGTTAAGTAAATAGCATAAAGTAAGTAAGTAAGGTAAGGTAAGGTAAGTAAGTAAGGTAAGGTAAGTAAATAGCGTAAAGTAAGTAAATAGCGTAAGTTAAGTAACGTGTTATGTAAATATCTTAAAGTAAGTAAGTAACGTAAGATAAGTAAGTAACTTAAGGTAAGTAAATAGCGTAAAGTAAGTAACGTAAGTTAAGTAAATAGCGTAAAGTAAGTAAATAGCGTTATGTAAGTAAGTAACGGCAACAATTCAGGCTCGCCCTCGTCCCCGTAGAAAGGCACGCTCTCCATCTCGCTGTCAGCCACTGCAGCTTTCATCTTTCTCTGTAGCGAGGCGGACTTCGCAGTCGAGTTTCCCTGCCGGTCCTCGCCCTTTCCCCTCGGGCACGCCGCCGCGCGGTGCCCCTCTTTCCCCGCAGCACAGGCACGGCCCCTTCGCGTAGCGGCGCTCCTTCTCCTCTTCCCACGAACGTTGTCCGGGCCTCCCTGCGGTGTCCGAAGGGTGGGTGGGTTTCCCGTCTCGCCCCGACTTCGCCGCCCGTCTCTGCGCGAACACCTCGTGGGCATGCTCAGCCTTTCCCGCCAGCTGGATCCACCCGTACAGGCTGTCAGGGTCAGCTCAGGGGCAGGCGGCGGCGCGAGTTCCACCCTGGGAGCCCGGGGTCGTGACCGTGGTCTCTGGCGCGGTTTTCATGCCGGCAGCATCGCCCTCCCACCCCGAACGCGCCTCCTCCTGGATCGCCGAGAGCTCTCCCACAGGGGCTCTATCGGGTCGCCGCATGGTGGAGTCGGGCTCTCCCTCGCTCAACTCATCGCTTTCCACGAATAGCACGTCTGGCAAAAGCGCGCGAAAATACAAACTAAATCCCCTTGCTTGAGAAGCAACCCCTCCCTCGCCCGGCCAAGGCAACCGCCCCTTCCCAGGTGCTAGAAACCGTTAGCCTGCGCCTGGGAAAGCAACCTTGACTCCATGACCTAACCCAAACACATTCCAATACAGCAGCCAAGAGATAACACCTCAGTAGAGTGGAATTAGCAACCCGGTCTTGAGAGTAACCCCCTCCAAGGAAATGGCATGCGAGGCGTTACAATGTACCAGGCACTTTGAAACGGTGAACATGACATTACTTACTTTACGCTATTTACTTACTTTACGCTATTTACTTAGCATAAAGTAAGTAAGTAACTTAAGACAAGTAAATAGCGTAAAGTAAGTAAATAGCGTAAAGTAAGTAACGCAAGTTAAGAAAATAGCGTAAAGTAACTAAATAGCGTAAATTAAGTAAGTAATGTAAGTTAAGTAAAGAGCATAAAGTAAGTAAGTAACGTAAGATAAGTAAGTAACGTAAGTTAAGTAAATAGCGTAAAGTAAGTAACGTAAGATATTAGCTTACGTTACGGACTTACTTAACGCTATTTACTTACTTTACGCTATTTACTTAGCGTAAATTAAGTAAGTAACGTAAGATAAGTAAATAGCATAAAGAAAGTAAATAGCGTAAAGTAACGTAAGTTAAGTAAATAGCGTAAAGTAAGTAAATAGCGTAAGTTAAGTAAGTAACGTAAGTTAAGTAAATAGCATAAAGTAAGTAAGTAAGGTAAGGTAAGTAAGTAAGGTAAGGTAAGTAAATAGCGTAAAGTAAGTAAATAGCGTAAGTTAAGTAACGTGTTATGTAAATATCTTAAAGTAAGTAAGTAACGTAAGATAAGTAAGTAACGTAAGGTAAGTAAATAGCGTAAATTAAGTAACGTAAGTTAAGTAAATAGCGTAAAGTAAGTAAATAGCGTTATGTAAGTAAGTAACGGCAACAATTCAGGCTCGCCCTCGTCCCCGTAGAAAGGCACGCTCTCCATCTCGCTGTCAGCCACTGCAGCTTTCATCTTTCTCTGTAGCGAGGCGGACTTCGCAGTCGAGTTTCCCTGCCGGTCCTCGCCCTTTCCCCTCGGGCACGCCGCCGCGCGGTGCCCCTCTTTGCCGCAGCACAGGCACGGCCCCTTCGCGTAGCGGCGCTCCTTCTCCTCTTCCCACGAACGTTGTCCGGGCCTCCCTGCGGTGTCCGAAGGGTGGGTGGGTTTCCCGTCTCGCCCCGACTTCGCCGCCCGTCTCTGCGCGAACACCTCGTGGGCATGCTCAGCCTTTCCCGCCAGCTGGATCCACCCGTACAGGCTGTCAGGGTCAGCTCAGGGGCGGGCGGCGGCGCGAGTTCCACCCTGGGAGCCCGGGGTCGTGACCGTGGTCTCTGGCGCGGTTTTCATGCCGGCAGCATCGCCCTCCCACCCCGAACGCGCCTCCTCCTGGATCGCCGAGAGCTCTCCCACAGGGGCTCTATCGGGTCGCCGCATGGTGGAGTCGGGCTCTCCCTCGCTCGACTCATCGCTTTCCACGAATAGCACGTCTGGCAAAAGCGCGCGAAAATACAAACTAAATCCCCTTGCTTGAGAAGCAACCCCTCCCTCGCCCGGCCAAGGCAACCGCCCCTTCCCAGGTGCTAGAAACCATTAGCCTGCGCCTGGGAAAGCAACCTTGACTCCATGACCTAACCCAAACACATTCCAATACAGCAGCCAAGAGATAACACCTCAGTAGAGTGGAATTAGCAACCCGGTCTTGAGAGTAACCCCTCCAAGGAAATGGCATGCGAGGCGTTACAATGTACCAGGCACTTTGAAACGGTGAACATGACATTACTTACTTTACGCTATTTACTTACTTTACGCTATTTACTTAGCATAAAGTAAGTAAGTAACTTAAGACAAGTAAATAACGTAAAGTCAGTAAATAGCGTAAAGTAAGTAACGCAAGTTAAGTAAATAGCGTAAAGTAAGTAAATAGCGTAAGTTAAGTAACGTGTTATGTAAATATCTTAAAGTAAGTAAGTAACGTAAGATAAGTAAGTAACTTAAGGTAAGTAAATAGCGTAAAGTAAGTAACGTAAGTTAAGTAAATAGCGTAAAGTAAGTAAATAGCGTTATGTAAGCAAGTAACGGCAACAATTCAGGCTCGCCCTTGTCCCCGTAGAAAGGCACGCTCTCCATCTCGCTGTCAGCCACTGCAGCTTTCATCTTTCTCTGTAGCGAGGCGGACTTCGCAGTCGACTTTCCCTGCCGGTCCTCGCCCTTTCCCCTCGGGCACGCCGCCGCGCGGTGCCCCTCTTTGCCGCAGCACAGGCACGGCCCCTTCGCGTAGCGGCGCTCCTTCTCCTCTTCCCACGAACGTTGTCCGGGCCTCCCTGCGGTGTCCGAAGGGTGGGTGGGTTTCCCGTCTCACCCAGACTTCGCCGCCCGTCTCTGCGCGAACACCTCGTGGGCATGCTCAGCCTTTCCCGCCAGCTGGATCCACCCGTACAGGCTGTCAGGGTCAGCTCAGGGGCGGGCGGCGGCGCGAGTTCCACCCTGGGAGCCCGGGGTCGTGACCGTGGTCTCTGGCGCGGTTTTCATGCCGGCAGCATCGCCCTCCCACCCCGAACGCACCTCCTCCTGGGTCGCCGAGAGCTCTCCCACAGGGGCTCTATCGGGTCGCCGCATGGTGGAGTCGGGCTCTCCCTCGCTCGACTCATCGCTTTCCACGAATAGCACGTCTGGCAAAAGCGCGCGAAAATACAAACTAAATCCCCTTGCTTGAGAAGCAACCGCTCCCTCGCCCGGCCAAGGCAACCGCCCCTTCCCAGGTGCTAGAAACCGTTAGCCTGCGCCTGGGAAAGCAACCTTGACTCCATGACCTAACCCAAACACATTCCAATACAGCAGCCAAGAGATAACACCTCAGTAGAGTGGAATTAGCAACCCGCTCTTGAGAGTAACCCCCTCCAAGGAAATGGCATGCGAGGCGTTACAATGTACCAGGCACTTTGAAACGGTGAACATGACATTACTTACTTTACGCTATTTACTTACTTTACGCTATTTACTTAGCATAAAGTAAGTAAGTAACTTAAGACAAGTAAATAGCGTAAAGTAAGTAAATAGCGTAAAGTAAGTAACGCAAGTTAAGAAAATAGCGTAAAGTAACTAAATAGCGTAAGTTAAGTAAGTAATGTAAGTTAAGTAAATAGCATAAAGTAAGTAAGTAACGTAAGATAAGTAAGTAACGTAAGTTAAGTAAATAGCGTAAACTAAGTAACGTAAGATATTAGCTTACGTTACTGACTTACTTAACGCTATTTACTTACTTTACGCTATTTACTTAGCGTAAATTATGTAAGTAACGCAAGATAAGTAAATAGCGTAAAGTCAGTAAATAGCGTAAAGTAACGTAAGTTAAGTAAATAGCGTAAAGTAAGTAAATAGCGTAAGTTAAGTAAGTAACGTAAGTTAAGTAAATAGCATAAAGTAAGTAAGTAAGGTAAGATAAGGAAGTAAGGTAAGTTAAGTAAATAGCGTAAAGTAACTAAATAGCGTAAGTTAAGTAAGTAATGTAAGTTAAATAGCATAAAGTAAGTAAGTAACGTAAGATAAGTAAGTAACGTAAGTTAAGTAAATAGCGTAAAGTAAGTAACGTAAGATATTAGCTTACGTTACGGACTTACTTAACGCTATTTACTTACTTTACGCTATTTACTTAGCGTAAATTAAGTAAGTAACGTAAGATAAGTAAATAGCGTAAAGAAAGTAAATAGCGTAAAGTAACGTAAGTTAAGTAAATAGCGTAAAGTAAGTAAATAGCGTAAGTTAAGTAAGTAACGTAAGTTAAGTAAATAGCATAAAGTAAGTAAGTAAGGTAAGGTAAGGTAAGTAAGTAAGGTAAGGTAAGTAAATAGCGTAAAGTAAGTAAATAGCGTAAGTTAAGTAACGTGTTATGTAAATATCTTAAAGTAAGTAAGTAACGTAAGATAAGTAAGTAACTTAAGGTAAGTAAATAGCGTAAAGTAAGTAACGTAAGTTAAGTAAATAGCGTAAAGTAAGTAAATAGCGTTATGTAAGTAAGTAACGGCAACAATTCAGGCTCGCCCTCGTCCCCGTAGAAAGGCACGCTCTCCATCTCGCTGTCAGCCACTGCAGCTTTCATCTTTCTCTGTAGCGAGGCGGACTTCGCAGTCGAGTTTCCCTGCCGGTCCTCGCCCTTTCCCCTCGGGCACGCCGCCGCGCGGTGCCCCTCTTTCCCGCAGCACAGGCACGGCCCCTTCGCGTAGCGGCGCTCCTTCTCCTCTTCCCACGAACGTTGTCCGGGCCTCCCTGCGGTGTCCGAAGGGTGGGTGGGTTTCCCGTCTCGCCCCGACTTCGCCGCCCGTCTCTGCGCGAACACCTCGTGGGCATGCTCAGCCTTTCCCGCCAGCTGGATCCACCCGTACAGGCTGTCAGGGTCAGCTCAGGGGCAGGCGGCGGCGCGAGTTCCACCCTGGGAGCCCGGGGTCGTGACCGTGGTCTCTGGCGCGGTTTTCATGCCGGCAGCATCGCCCTCCCACCCCGAACGCGCCTCCTCCTGGATCGCCGAGAGCTCTCCCACAGGGGCTCTATCGGGTCGCCGCATGGTGGAGTCGGGCTCTCCCTCGCTCAACTCATCGCTTTCCACGAATAGCACGTCTGGCAAAAGCGCGCGAAAATACAAACTAAATCCCCTTGCTTGAGAAGCAACCCCTCCCTCGCCCGGCCAAGGCAACCGCCCCTTCCCAGGTGCTAGAAACCGTTAGCCTGCGCCTGGGAAAGCAACCTTGACTCCATGACCTAACCCAAACACATTCCAATACAGCAGCCAAGAGATAACACCTCAGTAGAGTGGAATTAGCAACCCGGTCTTGAGAGTAACCCCCTCCAAGGAAATGGCATGCGAGGCGTTACAATGTACCAGGCACTTTGAAACGGTGAACATGACATTACTTACTTTACGCTATTTACTTACTTTACGCTATTTACTTAGCATAAAGTAAGTAAGTAACTTAAGACAAGTAAATAGCGTAAAGTAAGTAAATAGCGTAAAGTAAGTAACGCAAGTTAAGAAAATAGCGTAAAGTAACTAAATAGCGTAAATTAAGTAAGTAATGTAAGTTAAGTAAAGAGCATAAAGTAAGTAAGTAACGTAAGATAAGTAAGTAACGTAAGTTAAGTAAATAGCGTAAAGTAAGTAACGTAAGATATTAGCTTACGTTACGGACTTACTTAACGCTATTTACTTACTTTACGCTATTTACTTAGCGTAAATTAAGTAAGTAACGTAAGATAAGTAAATAGCATAAAGAAAGTAAATAGCGTAAAGTAACGTAAGTTAAGTAAATAGCGTAAAGTAAGTAAATAGCGTAAGTTAAGTAAGTAACGTAAGTTAAGTAAATAGCATAAAGTAAGTAAGTAAGGTAAGGTAAGTAAGTAAGGTAAGGTAAGTAAATAGCGTAAAGTAAGTAAATAGCGTAAGTTAAGTAACGTGTTATGTAAATATCTTAAAGTAAGTAAGTAACGTAAGATAAGTAAGTAACGTAAGGTAAGTAAATAGCGTAAATTAAGTAACGTAAGTTAAGTAAATAGCGTAAAGTAAGTAAATAGCGTTATGTAAGTAAGTAACGGCAACAATTCAGGCTCGCCCTCGTCCCCGTAGAAAGGCACGCTCTCCATCTCGCTGTCAGCCACTGCAGCTTTCATCTTTCTCTGTAGCGAGGCGGACTTCGCAGTCGAGTTTCCCTGCCGGTCCTCGCCCTTTCCCCTCGGGCACGCCGCCGCGCGGTGCCCCTCTTTGCCGCAGCACAGGCACGGCCCCTTCGCGTAGCGGCGCTCCTTCTCCTCTTCCCACGAACGTTGTCCGGGCCTCCCTGCGGTGTCCGAAGGGTGGGTGGGTTTCCCGTCTCGCCCCGACTTCGCCGCCCGTCTCTGCACGAACACCTCGTGGGCATGCTCAGCCTTTCCCGCCAGCTGGATCCACCCGTACAGGCTGTCAGGGTCAGCTCAGGGGCGGGCGGCGGCGCGAGTTCCACCCTGGGAGCCCGGGGTCGTGACCGTGGTCTCTGGCGCGGTTTTCATGCCGGCAGCATCGCCCTCCCACCCCGAACGCGCCTCCTCCTGGATCGCCGAGAGCTCTCCCACAGGGGCTCTATCGGGTCGCCGCATGGTGGAGTCGGGCTCTCCCTCGCTCGACTCATCGCTTTCCACGAATAGCACGTCTGGCAAAAGCGCGCGAAAATACAAACTAAATCCCCTTGCTTGAGAAGCAACCCCTCCCTCGCCCGGCCAAGGCAACCGCCCCTTCCCAGGTGCTAGAAACCGTTAGCCTGCGCCTGGGAAAGCAACCTTGACTCCATGACCTAACCCAAACACATTCCAATACAGCAGCCAAGAGATAACACCTCAGTAGAGTGGAATTAGCAACCCGGTCTTGAGAGTAACCCCCTCCAAGGAAATGGCATGCGAGGCGTTACAATGTACCAGGCACTTTGAAACGGTGAACATGACATTACTTACTTTACGCTATTTACTTACTTTACGCTATTTACTTAGCATAAAGTAAGTAAGTAACTTAAGACAAGTAAATAACGTAAAGTCAGTAAATAGCGTAAAGTAAGTAACGCAAGTTAAGTAAATAGCGTAAAGTAAGTAAATAGCGTAAGTTAAGTAACGTGTTATGTAAATATCTTAAAGTAAGTAAGTAACGTAAGATAAGTAAGTAACTTAAGGTAAGTAAATAGCGTAAAGTAAGTAACGTAAGTTAAGTAAATAGCGTAAAGTAAGTAAATAGCGTTATGTAAGCAAGTAACGGCAACAATTCAGGCTCGCCCTTGTCCCCGTAGAAAGGCACGCTCTCCATCTCGCTGTCAGCCACTGCAGCTTTCATCTTTCTCTGTAGCGAGGCGGACTTCGCAGTCGACTTTCCCTGCCGGTCCTCGCCCTTTCCCCTCGGGCACGCCGCCGCGCGGTGCCCCTCTTTGCCGCAGCACAGGCACGGCCCCTTCGCGTAGCGGCGCTCCTTCTCCTCTTCCCACGAACGTTGTCCGGGCCTCCCTGCGGTGTCCGAAGGGTGGGTGGGTTTCCCGTCTCACCCAGACTTCGCCGCCCGTCTCTGCGCGAACACCTCGTGGGCATGCTCAGCCTTTCCCGCCAGCTGGATCCACCCGTACAGGCTGTCAGGGTCAGCTCAGGGGCGGGCGGCGGCGCGAGTTCCACCCTGGGAGCCCGGGGTCGTGACCGTGGTCTCTGGCGCGGTTTTCATGCCGGCAGCATCGCCCTCCCACCCCGAACGCACCTCCTCCTGGGTCGCCGAGAGCTCTCCCACAGGGGCTCTATCGGGTCGCCGCATGGTGGAGTCGGGCTCTCCCTCGCTCGACTCATCGCTTTCCACGAATAGCACGTCTGGCAAAAGCGCGCGAAAATACAAACTAAATCCCCTTGCTTGAGAAGCAACCGCTCCCTCGCCCGGCCAAGGCAACCGCCCCTTCCCAGGTGCTAGAAACCGTTAGCCTGCGCCTGGGAAAGCAACCTTGACTCCATGACCTAACCCAAACACATTCCAATACAGCAGCCAAGAGATAACACCTCAGTAGAGTGGAATTAGCAACCCGCTCTTGAGAGTAACCCCCTCCAAGGAAATGGCATGCGAGGCGTTACAATGTACCAGGCACTTTGAAACGGTGAACATGACATTACTTACTTTACGCTATTTACTTACTTTACGCTATTTACTTAGCATAAAGTAAGTAAGTAACTTAAGACAAGTAAATAGCGTAAAGTAAGTAAATAGCGTAAAGTAAGTAACGCAAGTTAAGAAAATAGCGTAAAGTAACTAAATAGCGTAAGTTAAGTAAGTAATGTAAGTTAAGTAAATAGCATAAAGTAAGTAAGTAACGTAAGATAAGTAAGTAACGTAAGTTAAGTAAATAGCGTAAACTAAGTAACGTAAGATATTAGCTTACGTTACTGACTTACTTAACGCTATTTACTTACTTTACGCTATTTACTTAGCGTAAATTATGTAAGTAACGCAAGATAAGTAAATAGCGTAAAGTCAGTAAATAGCGTAAAGTAACGTAAGTTAAGTAAATAGCGTAAAGTAAGTAAATAGCGTAAGTTAAGTAAGTAACGTAAGTTAAGTAAATAGCATAAAGTAAGTAAGTAAGGTAAGATAAGGAAGTAAGGTAAGTTAAGTAAATAGCGTAAAGTAACTAAATAGCGTAAGTTAAGTAAGTAATGTAAGTTAAATAGCATAAAGTAAGTAAGTAACGTAAGATAAGTAAGTAACGTAAGTTAAGTAAATAGCGTAAAGTAAGTAACGTAAGATATTAGCTTACGTTACGGACTTACTTAACGCTATTTACTTACTTTACGCTATTTACTTAGCGTAAATTAAGTAAGTAACGTAAGATAAGTAAATAGCGTAAAGAAAGTAAATAGCGTAAAGTAACGTAAGTTAAGTAAATAGCGTAAAGTAAGTAAATAGCGTAAGTTAAGTAAGTAACGTAAGTTAAGTAAATAGCATAAAGTAAGTAAGTAAGGTAAGGTAAGGTAAGTAAGTAAGGTAAGGTAAGTAAATAGCGTAAAGTAAGTAAATAGCGTAAGTTAAGTAACGTGTTATGTAAATATCTTAAAGTAAGTAAGTAACGTAAGATAAGTAAGTAACTTAAGGTAAGTAAATAGCGTAAAGTAAGTAACGTAAGTTAAGTAAATAGCGTTAAGTAAGTAAATAGCGTTATGTAAGTAAGTAACGGCAACAATTCAGGCTCGCCCTCGTCCCCGTAGAAAGGCACGCTCTCCATCTCGCTGTCAGCCACTGCAGCTTTCATCTTTCTCTGTAGCGAGGCGGACTTCGCAGTCGAGTTTCCCTGCCGGTCCTCGCCCTTTCCCCTCGGGCACGCCGCCGCGCGGTGCCCCTCTTTGCCGCAGCACAGGCACGGCCCCTTCGCGTAGCGGCGCTCCTTCTCCTCTTCCCACGAACGTTGTCCGGGCCTCCCTGCGGTGTCCGAAGGGTGGGTGGGTTTCCCGTCTCGCCCCGACTTCGCCGCCCGTCTCTGCGCGAACACCTCGTGGGCATGCTCAGCCTTTCCCGCCAGCTGGATCCACCCGTACAGGCTGTCAGGGTCAGCTCAGGGGCGGGCGGCGGCGCGAGTTCCACCCTGGGAGCCCGGGGTCGTGACCGTGGTCTCTGGCGCGGTTTTCATGCCGGCAGCATCGCCCTCCCACCCCGAACGCGCCTCCTCCTGGATCGCCGAGAGCTCTCCCACAGGGGCTCTATCGGGTCGCCGCATGGTGGAGTCGGGCTCTCCCTCGCTCGACTCATCGCTTTCCACGAATAGCACGTCTGGCAAAAGCGCGCGAAAATACAAACTAAATCCCCTTGCTTGAGAAGCAACCCCTCCCTCGCCCGGCCAAGGCAACCGCCCCTTCCCAGGTGCTAGAAACCGTTAGCCTGCGCCTGGGAAAGCAACCTTGACTCCATGACCTAACCCAAACACATTCCAATACAGCAGCCAAGAGATAACACCTCAGTAGAGTGGAATTAGCAACCCGGTCTTGAGAGTAACCCCCTCCAAGGAAATGGCATGCGAGGTGTTACAATGTACCAGGCACTTTGAAACGGTGAACATGACATTACTTACTTTACGCTATTTACTTACTTTACGCTATTTACTTAGCGTAAAGTAAGTAAGTAACTTAAGACAAGTAAATAGCGTAAAGTAAGTAAATAGCGTAAAGTAAGTAACGCAAGTTAAGAAAATAGCGTAAAGTAACTAAATAGCGTAAGTTAAGTAAGTAATGTAAGTTAAGTAAATAGCATAAAGTAAGTAAGTAACGTAAGATAAGTAAGTAACGTAAGTTAAGTAAATAGCGTAAACTAAGTAACGTAAGATATTAGCTTACGTTACTGACTTACTTAACGCTATTTACTTACTTTACGCTATTTACTTAGCGTAAATAAAGTAAGTAACGCAAGATAAGTAAATAGCGTAAAGTCAGTAAATAGCGTAAAGTAACGTAAGTTAAGTAAATAGCGTAAAGTAAGTAAATAGCGTAAGTTAAGTAAGTAACGTAAGTTAAGTAAATAGCATAAAGTAAGTAAGTAAGGTAAGATAAGGAAGTAAGGTAAGTTAAGTAAATAGCGTAAAGTAACTAAATAGCGTAAGTTAAGTAAGTAATGTAAGTTAAATAGCATAAAGTAAGTAAGTAACGTATGATAAGTAAGTAACGTAAGTTAAGTAAATAGCGTAAAGTAAGTAACGTAAGATATTAGCTTACGTTACGGACTTACTTAACGCTATTTACTTACTTTACGCTATTTACTTAGCGTAAATTAAGTAAGTAACGTAAGATAAGTAAATAGCGTAAAGAAAGTAAATAGCGTAAAGTAACGTAAGTTAAGTAAATAGCGTAAAGTAAGTAAATAGCGTAAGTTAAGTAAGTAACGTAAGTTAAGTAAATAGCATAAAGTAAGTAAGTAAGGTAAGGTAAGTAAGTAAGGTAAGGTAAGTAAATAGCGTAAAGTAAGTAAATAGCGTAAGTTAAGTAACGTGTTATGTAAATATCTTAAAGTAAGTAAGTAACGTAAGTTAAGTAAATAGCATAAAGTAAGTAAGTAAGGTAAGGTAAGTAAGTAAGGTAAGGTAAGTAAATAGCGTAAAGTAAGTAAATAGCGTAAGTTAAGTAACGTGTTATGTAAATATCTTAAAGTAAGTAAGTAACGTAAGATAAGTAAGTAACTTAAGGTAAGTAAATAGCGTAAAGTAAGTAACGTAAGTTAAGTAAATAGCGTAAAGTAAGTAAATAGCGTTATGTAAGTAAGTAACGGCAACAATTCAGGCTCGCCCTCGTCCCCGTAGAAAGGCACGCTCTCCATCTCGCTGTCAGCCACTGCAGCTTTCATCTTTCTCTGTAGCGAGGCGGACTTCGCAGTTGAGTTTCCCTGCCGGTCCTCGCCCTTTCCCCTCGGGCACGCCGCCGCGCGGTGCCCCTCTTTGCCGCAGCACAGGCACGGCCCCTTCGCGTAGCGGCGCTCCTTCTCCTCTTCCCACGAACGTTGTCCGGGCCTCCCTGCGGTGTCCGAAGGGTGGGTGGGTTTCCCGTCTCGCCCCGACTTCGCCGCCCGTCTCTGCGCGAACACCTCGTGGGCATGCTCAGCCTTTCCCGCCAGCTGGATCCACCCGTACAGGCTGTCAGGGTCAGCTCAGGGGCGGGCGGCGGCGCGAGTTCCACCCTGGGAGCCCGGGGTCGTGACCGTGGTCTCTGGCGCGGTTTTCATGCCGGCAGCATCGCCCTCCCACCCCGAACGCACCTCCTCCTGGGTCGCCGAGAGCTCTCCCACAGGGGCTCTATCGGGTCGCCGCATGGTGGAGTCGGGCTCTCCCTCGCTCGACTCATCGCTTTCCACGAATAGCACGTCTGGCAAAAGCGCGCGAAAATACAAACTAAATCCCCTTGCTTGAGAAGCAACCCCTCCCTCGCCCGGCCAAGGCAACTGCCCCTTCCCAGGTGCTAGAAACCGTTAGCCTGCGCCTGGGAAAGCAACCTTGACTCCATGACCTAACCCAAACACATTCCAATACAGCAGCCAAGAGATAACACCTCAGTAGAGTGGAATTAGCAACCCGCTCTTGAGAGTAACCCCCTCCAAGGAAATGGCATGCGAGGCGTTACAATGTACCAGGCACTTTGAAACGGTGAACATGACATTACTTACTTTACGCTATTTACTTACTTTACGCTATTTACTTAGCATAAAGTAAGTAAGTAACTTAAGACAAGTAAATAGCGTAAAGTAAGTAAATAGCGTAAAGTAAGTAACGCAAGTTAAGAAAATAGCGTAAAGTAACTAAATAGCGTAAGTTAAGTAAGTAATGTAAGTTAAGTAAATAGCATAAAGTAAGTAAGTAACGTAAGATAAGTAAGTAACGTAAGTTAAGTAAATAGCGTAAACTAAGTAACGTAAGATATTAGCTTACGTTACTGACTTACTTAACGCTATTTACTTACTTGACGCTATTTACTTAGCGTAAATTAAGTAAGTAACGCAAGATAAGTAAATAGCGTAAAGTCAGTAAATAGCGTAAAGTAACGTAAGTTAAGTAAATAGCGTAAAGTAAGTAAATAGCGTAAGTTAAGTAAGTAAGGTAAGTTAAGTAAATAGCATAAAGTAAGTAAGTAAGGTAAGATAAGGAAGTAAGGTAAGTTAAGTAAATAGCGTAAAGTAACTAAATAGCGTAAGTTAAGTAAGTAATGTAAGTTAAATAGCATAAAGTAAGTAAGTAACGTAAGATAAGTAAGTAACGTAAGTTAAGTAAATAGCGTAAAGTAAGTAACGTAAGATATTAGCTTACGTTACGGACTTACTTAACGCTATTTACTTACTTTACGCTATTTACTTAGCGTAAATTAAGTAAGTAACGTAAGATAAGTAAATAGCGTAAAGAAAGTAAATAGCGTAAAGTAACGTAAGTTAAGTAAATAGCGTAAAGTAAGTAAATAGCGTAAGTTAAGTAAGTAACGTAAGTTAAGTAAATAGCATAAAGTAAGTAAGTAAGGTAAGGTAAGTAAGTAAGGTAAGGTAAGTAAATAGCGTAAAGTAAGTAAATAGCGTAAGTTAAGTAACGTGTTATGTAAATATCTTAAAGTAAGTAAGTAACGTAAGATAAGTAAGTAACTTAAGGTAAGTAAATAGCGTAAAGTAAGTAACGTAAGTTAAGTAAATAGCGTAAAGTAAGTAAATAGCGTTATGTAAGTAAGTAACGGCAACAATTCAGGCTCGCCCTCGTCCCCGTAGAAAGGCACGCTCTCAATCTCGCTGTCAGCCACTGCAGCTTTCATCTTTCTCTGTAGCGAGGCGGACTTCGCAGTCGAGTTTCCCTGCCGGTCCTCGCCCTTTCCCCTCGGGCACGCCGCCGCGCGGTGCCCCTCTTTGCCGCAGCACAGGCACGGCCCCTTCGCGTAGCGGCGCTCCTTCTCCTCTTCCCACGAACGTTGTCCGGGCCTCCCTGCGGTGTCCGAAGGGTGGGTGGGTTTCCCGTCTCGCCCCGACTTCGCCGCCCGTCTCTGCGCGAACACCTCGTGGGCATGCTCAGCCTTTCCCGCCAGCTGGATCCACCCGTACAGGCTGTCAGGGTCAGCTCAGGGGCAGGCGGCGGCGCGAGTTCCACCCTGGGAGCCCGGGGTCGTGACCGTGGTCTCTGGCGCGGTTTTCATGCCGGCAGCATCGCCCTCCCACCCCGAACGCGCCTCCTCCTGGATCGCCGAGAGCTCTCCCACAGGGGCTCTATCGGGTCGCCGCATGGTGGAGTCGGGCTCTCCCTCGCTCGACTCATCGCTTTCCACGAATAGCACGTCTGGCAAAAGCGCGCGAAAATACAAACTAAATCCAGCAAAAGCGCGCGAAAATACAAACTAAATCCCCTTGCTTGAGAAGCAACCCCTCCCTCGCCCGGCCAAGGCAACCGCCACCTTCCCAGGTGCTAGAAACCGTTAGCCTGCGCCTGGGAAAGCAACCTTGACTCCATGACCTAACCCAAACACATTCCAATACAGCAGCCAAGAGATAACACCTCAGTAGAGTGGAATTAGCAACCCGGTCTTGAGAGTAACCCCCTCCAAGGAAATGGCATGCGAGGCGTTACAATGTACCAGGCACTTTGAAACGGTGAACATGACATTACTTACTTTACGCTATTTACTTACTTTACGCTATTTACTTAGCATAAAGTAAGTAAGTAACTTAAGACAAGTAAATAGCGTAAAGTAAGTAAATAGCGTAAAGTAAGTAACGCAAGTTAAGAAAATAGCGTAAAGTAACTAAATAGCGTAAATTAAGTAAGTAATGTAAGTTAAGTAAATAGCATAAAGTAAGTAAGTAACGTAAGATAAGTAAGTAACGTAAGTTAAGTAAATAGCGTAAACTAAGTAATGTAAGATATTAGCTTACGTTACTGACTTACTTAACGCTATTTACATACTTTACGCTATTTACTTAGCGTAAATTAAGTAAGTAACGCAAGATAAGTAAATAGCGTAAAGTCAGTAAATAGCGTAAAGTAACGTAAGTTAAGTAAATAGCGTAAAGTAAGTAAATAGCGTAAGTTAAGTAAGTAACGTAAGTTAAGTAAATAGCATAAAGTAAGTAAGTAAGGTAAGATAAGGAAGTAAGGTATGTTAAGTAAATAGCGTAAAGTAACTAAATAGCGTAAGTTAAGTAAGTAATGTAAGTTAAATAGCATAAAGTAAGTAAGTAACGTAAGATAAGTAAGTAACGTAAGTTAAGTAAATAGCGTAAAGTAAGTAACGTAAGATATTAGCTTACGTTACGGACTTACTTAACGCTATTTACTTACTTTACGCTATTTACTTAGAGTAAATTAAGTAAGTAACGTAAGATAAGTAAATAGCGTAAAGAAAGTAAATAGCGTAAAGTAACGTAAGTTAAGTAAATAGCGTAAAGTAAGTAAATAGCGTAAGTTAAGTAAGTAACGTAAGTTAAGTAAATAGCATAAAGTAAGTAAGTAAGGTAAGATAAGGAAGTAAGGTAAGTTAAGAAAATAGCGTAAAGTAACTAAATAGCGTAAGTTAAGTAAGTAATGTAAGTTAAGTAAAGAGCATAAAGTAAGTAAGTAACGTAAGATAAGTAAGTAACGTAAGTTAAGTAAATAGCGTAAAGTAAGTAACGTAAGATATTAGCTTACGTTACTGACTTACTTAACACTATTTACTTACTTTACGCTATTTACTTAGCGTAAAATAAGTAAGTAACGTAAGATAAGTAAATAGCGTAAAGTCAGTAAATAGCGTAAAGTAACGTAAGTTAAGTAAATAGCGTAAAGTAACTAAATAGCGTAAGTTAAGTAAGTAACGTAAGTTAAGTAAATAGCATAAAGTAAGTAAGTAAGGTAAGATAAGGAAGTAAGGTAAGTTAAGTAAATAGCGTAAAGTAACTAAATAGCGTAAGTTAAGTAAGTAATGTAAGTTAAATAGCATAAAGTAAGTAAGTAACGTAAGATAAGTAAGTAACGTAAGTTAAGTAAATAGCGTAAAGTAAGTAACGTAAGATATTAGCTTACGTTACGGACTTACTTAACGCTATTTACTTACTTTACGCTATTTACTTAGCGTAAATTAAGTAAGTAACGTAAGATAAGTAAATAACGTAAAGAAAGTAAATAGCGTAAAGAAACGTAAGTTAAGTAAATAGCGTAAAGTAAGTAAATAGCGTAAGTTAAGTAAGTAACGTAAGTTAAGTAAATAGCATAAAGTAAGTAAGTAAGGTAAGGTAAGGTAAGTAAGTAAGGTAAGGTAAGTAAATAGCGTAAAGTAAGTAAATAGCGTAAGTTAAGTAACGTGTTATGTAAATATCTTAAAGTAAGTAAGTAACGTAAGATAAGTAAGTAACTTAAGGTAAGTAAATAGCGTAAAGTAAGTAACGTAAGTTAAGTAAATAGCGTAAAGTAAGTAAATAGCGTTATGTAAGTAAGTAACGGCAACAATTCAGGCTCGCCCTCGTCCCCGTAGAAAGGCACGCTCTCCATCTCGCTGTCAGCCACTGCAGCTTTCATCTTTCTCTGTAGCGAGGCGGACTTCGCAGTCGACTTTCCCTGCCGGTCCTCGCCCTTTCCCCTCGGGCACGCCGCCGCGCGGTGCCCCACTTTGCCGCAGCACAGGCACGGCCCCTTCGCGTAGCGGCGCTCCTTCTCCTCTTCCCACGAACGTTGTCCGGGCCTCCCTGCGGTGTCCGAAGGGTGGGTGGGTTTCCCGTCTCGCCCCGACTTCGCCGCCCGTCTCTGCGCGAACACCTCGTGGGCATGCTCAGCCTTTCCCGCCAGCTGGATCCACCCGTACAGGCTGTCAGGGTCAGCTCAGGGGCGGGCGGTGGCGCGAGTTCCACCCTGGGAGCCCGGGGTCGTGACCGTGGTCTCTGGCGCGGTTTTCATGCCGGCAGCATCGCCCTCCCACCCCGAACGCGCCTCCTCCTGGATCGCCGAGAGCTCTCCCACAGGGGCTCTATCGGGTCGCCGCATGGTGGAGTCGGGCTCTCCCTCGCTCGACTCATCGCTTTCCACGAATAGCACGTCTGGCAAAAGCGCGCGAAAATACAAACTAAATCCCCTTGCTTGAGAAGCAACCCCTCCCTCGCCCGGCCAAGGCAACCGCCCCTTCCCAGGTGCTAGAAACCGTTAGCCTGCGCCTGGGAAAGCAACCTTGACTCCATGACCTAACCCAAACACATTCCAATACAGCAGCCAAGAGATAACACCTCAGTAGAGTGGAATTAGCAACCCGGTCTTGAGAGTAACCCCCTCCAAGGAAATGGCATGCGAGGCGTTACAATGTACCAGGCACTTTGAAACGGTGAACATGACATTACTTACTTTACGCTATTTACTTACTTTACGCTATTTACTTAGCATAAAGTAAGTAAGTAACTTAAGACAAGTAAATAGCGTAAAGTCAGTAAATAGCGTAAAGTAAGTAACGCAAGTTAAGTAAATAGCGTAAAGTAAGTAAATAGCGTAAGTTAAGTAACGTGTTATGTAAATATCTTAAAGTAAGTAAGTAACGTAAGATAAGTAAGTAACTTAAGGTAAGTAAATAGCGTAAAGTAAGTAACGTAAGTTAAGTAAATAGCGTAAAGTAAGTAAATAGCGTTATGTAAGCAAGTAACGGCAACAATTCAGGCTCGCCCTTGTCCCCGTAGAAAGGCACGCTCTCCATCTCGCTGTCAGCCACTGCAGCTTTCATCTTTCTCTGTAGCGAGGCGGACTTCGCAGTCGACTTTTCCTGCCGGTCCTCGCCCTTTCCCCTCGGGCACGCCGCCGCGCGGTGCCCCTCTTTGCCGCAGCACAGGCACGGCCCCTTCGCGTAGCGGCGCTCCTTCTCCTCTTCCCACGAACGTTGTCCGGGCCTCCCTGCGGTGTCCGAAGGGTGGGTGGGTTTCCCGTCTCACCCCGACTTCGCCGCCCGTCTCTGCGCGAACACCTCGTGGGCATGCTCAGCCTTTCCCGCCAGCTGGATCCACCCGTACAGGCTGTCAGGGTCAGCTCAGGGGCGGGCGGCGGCGCGAGTTCCACCCTGGGAGCCCGGGGTCGTGACCGTGGTCTCTGGCGCGGTTTTCATGCCGGCAGCATCGCCCTCCCACCCCGAACGCGCCTCCTCCTGGATCGCCGAGAGCTCTCCCACAGGGGCTCTATCGGGTCGCCGCATGGTGGAGTCGGGCTCTCCCTCGCTCGACTCATCGCTTTCCACGAATAGCACGTCTGGCAAAAGCGCGCGAAAATACAAACTAAATCCCCTTGCTTGAGAAGCAACCCCTCCCTCGCCCGGCCAAGGCAACCGCCCCTTCCCAGGTGCTAGAAACCGTTAGCCTGCGCCTGGGAAAGCAACCTTGACTCCATGACCTAACCCAAACACATTCCAATACAGCAGCCAAGAGATAACACCTCAGTAGAGTGGAATTAGCAACCCGGTCTTGAGAGTAACCCCCTCCAAGGAAATGGCATGCGAGGCGTTACAATGTACCAGGCACTTTGAAACGGTGAACATGACATTACTTACTTTACGCTATTTACTTACTTTACGCTATTTACTTAGCGTAAAGTAAGTAAGTAACTTAAGACAAGTAAATAGCGTAAAGTAAGTAAATAGCGTAAAGTAAGTAACGCAAGTTAAGAAAATAGCGTAAAGTAACTAAATAGCGTAAGTTAAGTAAGTAATGTAAGTTAAGTAAATAGCATAAAGTAAGTAAGTAACGTAAGATAAGTAAGTAACGTAAGTTAAGTAAATAGCGTAAACTAAGTAACGTAAGATATTAGCTTACGTTACTGACTTACTTAACGCTATTTACTTACTTTACGCTATTTACTTAGCGTAAATTAAGTAAGTAACGCAAGATAAGTAAATAGCGTAAAGTCAGTAAATAGCGTAAAGTAACGTAAGTTAAGTAAACAGCGTAAAGTAAGTAAATAGCGTAAGTTAAGTAAGTAACGTAAGTTAAGTAAATAGCATAAAGTAAGTAAGTAAGGTAAGATAAGGAAGTAAGGTAAGTTAAGTAAATAGCGTAAAGTAACTAAATAGCGTAAGGTAAGTAAGTAATGTAAGTTAAATAGCATAAAGTAAGTAAGTAACGTAAGATAAGTAAGTAACGTAAGTTAAGTAAATAGCGTAAAGTAAGTAACGTAAGATATTAGCTTACGTTACGGACTTACTTAACGCTATTTACTTACTTTACGCTATTTACTTAGCGTAAATTAAGTAAGTAACGTAAGATAAGTAAATAGCGTAAAGAAAGTAAATAGCGTAAAGTAACGTAAGTTAAGTAAATAGCGTAAAGTAAGTAAATAGCGTAAGTTAAGTAAGTAACGTAAGTTAAGTAAATAGCATAAAGTAAGTAAGTAAGGTAAGATAAGGAAGTAAGGTAAGTTAAGAAAATAGCGTAAAGTAACTAAATAGCGTAAGTTAAGTAAGTAATGTAAGTTAAGTAAAGAGCATAAAGTAAGTAAGTAACGTAAGATAAGTAAGTAACGTAAGTTAAGTAAATAGCGTAAAGTAAGTAACGTAAGATATTAGCTTACGTTACTGACTTACTTAACGCTATTTACTTACTTTACGCTATTTACTTAGCGTAAATTAAGTAAGTAACGTAAGATAAGTAAATAGCGTAAAGTCAGTAAATAGCGTAAAGTAACGTAAGTTAAGTAAATAGCGTAAAGTAAGTAAATAGCGTAAGTTAAGTAAGTAACGTAAGTTAAGTAAATAGCATAAAGTAAGTAAGTAAGGTAAGATAAGGAAGTAAGGTAAGTTAAGTAAATAGCGTAAAGTAACTAAATAGCGTAAGTTAAGTAAGTAATGTAAGTTAAATAGCATAAAGTAAGTAAGTAACGTAAGATAAGTAAGTAACGTAAGTTAAGTAAATAGCGTAAAGTAAGTAACGTAAGATATTAGCTTACGTTACGGACTTACTTAACGCTATTTACTTACTTTACGCTATTTACTTAGCGTAAATTAAGTAAGTAACGTAAGATAAGTAAATAGCGTAAAGAAAGTAAATAGCGTAAAGTAACGTAAGTTAAGTAAATAGCGTAAAGTAAGTAAATAGCGTAAGTTAAGTAAGTAACGTAAGTTAAGTAAATAGCATAAAGTAAGTAAGTAAGGTAAGGTAAGGTAAGTAAGTAAGGTAAGGTAAGTAAATAGCGTAAAGTAAGTAAATAGCGTAAGTTAAGTAACGTGTTATGTAAATATCTTAAAGTAAGTAAGTAACGTAAGATAAGTAAGTAACTTAAGGTAAGTAAATAGCGTAAAGTAAGTAACGTAAGTTAAGTAAATAGCATAAAGTAAGTAAATAGCGTAAGTTAAGTAACGTGTTATGTAAATATCTTAAAGTAAGTAAGTAACGTAAGATAAGTAAGTAACTTAAGGTAAGTAAATAGCGTAAAGTAAGTAACGTACGTTAAGTAAATAGCGTAAAGTAAGTAACGTAAGTTAAGTAAATAGCATAAAGTAAGTAAATAGCGTAAGTTAAGTAACGTGTTATGTAAATATCTTAAAGTAAGTAAGTAACGTAAGATAAGTAAGTAACGTAAGTTAAGTAAATAGCATAAAGTAAGTAAGTAAGGTAAGATAAGGAAGTAAGGTAAGTTAAGAAAATAGCGTAAAGTAACTAAATAGCGTAAGTTAAGTAAGTAATGTAAGTTAAGTAAAGAGCATAAAGTAAGTAAGTAACATAAGATAAGTAAGTAACGTAAGTTAAGTAAATAGCGTAAAGTAAGTAACGTAAGATATTAGCTTACGTTACTGACTTACTTAACGCTATTTACTTACTTTACGCTATTTACTTAGCGTAAATTAAGTAAGTAACGTAAGATAAGTAAATAGCGTAAAGTCAGTAAATAGCGTAAAGTAACGTAAGTTAAGTAAATAGCGTAAGTTAAGTAAGTAACGTAAGTTAAGTAAATAGCATAAAGTAAGTAAGTAAGGTAAGATAAGGAAGTAAGGTAAGTTAAGTAAATAGCGTAAAGTAACTAAATAGCGTAAGTTAAGTAAGTAATGTAAGTTAAATAGCATAAAGTAAGTAAGTAACGTAAGATAAGTAAGTAACGTAAGTTAAGTAAATAGCGTAAAGTAAGTAACGTAAGATATTAGCTTACGTTACGGACTTACTTAACGCTATTTACTTACTTTACGCTATTTACTTAGCGTAAATTAAGTAAGTAACGTAAGATAAGTAAATAGCGTAAAGAAAGTAAATAGCGTAAAGTAACGTAAGTTAAGTAAATAGCGTAAAGTAAGTAAATAGCGTAAGTTAAGTAACGTGTTATGTAAATATCTTAAAGTAAGTAAGTAACGTAAGATAAGTAAGTAACTTAAGGTAAGTAAATAGCGTAAAGTAAGTAACGTAAGTTAAGTAAATAGCATAAAGTAAGTAAATAGCGTAAGTTAAGTAACGTGTTATGTAAATATCTTAAAGTAAGTAAGTAACGTAAGATAAGTAAGTAACTTAAGGTAAGTAAATAGCGTAAAGTAAGTAACGTAAGTTAAGTAAATAGCGTAAAGTAAGTAAATAGCGTTATGTAAGTAAGTAACGGCAACGATTCAGGCTCGCCCTCGTCCCCGTAGAAAGGCACGCTCTCCATCTCGCTGTCAGCCACTGCAGCTTTCATCTTTCTCTGTAGCGAGGCGGACTTCGCAGTCGAGTTTCCCTGCCGGTCCTCGCCCTTTCCCCTCGGGCACGCCGCCGCGCGGTGCCCCTCTTTGCCGCAGCACAGGCACGGCCCCTTCGCGTAGCGGCGCTCCTTCTCCTCTTCCCACGAACGTTGTCCGGGCCTCCCTGCGGTGTCCGAAGGGTGGGTGGGTTTCCCGTCTCGCCCCGACTTCGCCGCCCGTCTCTGCGCGAACACCTCGTGGGCATGCTCAGCCTTTCCCGCCAGCTGGATCCACCCGTACAGGCTGTCAGGGTCAGCTCAGGGGCGGGCGGCGGCGCGAGTTCCACCCTGGGAGCCCGGGGTCGTGACCGTGGTCTCTGGCGCGGTTTTCATGCCGGCAGCATCGCCCTCCCACCCCGAACGCGCCTCCTCCTGGATCGCCGAGAGCTCTCCCACAGGGGCTCTATCGGGTCGCCGCATGGTGGAGTCGGGCTCTCCCTCGCTCGACTCATCACTTTCCACGAATAGCACGTCTGGCAAAAGCGCGCGAAAATACAAACTAAATCCCCTTGCTTGAGAAGCAACCCCTCCCTCGCCCGGCCAAGGCAACCGCCCCTTCCCAGGTGCTAGAAACCGTTAGCCTGCGCCTGGGAAAGCAACCTTGACTCCATGACCTAACCCAAACACATTCCAATACAGCAGCCAAGAGATAACACCTCAGTAGAGTGGAATTAGCAACCCGGTCTTGAGAGTAACCCCCTCCAAGGAAATGGCATGCGAGGCGTTACAATGTACCAGGCACTTTGAAACGGTGAACATGACATTACTTACTTTACACTATTTACTTACTTTACGCTATTTACTTAGCATAAAGTAAGTAAGTAACTTAAGACAAGTAAATAGCGTAAAGTCAGTAAATAGTGTAAAGTAAGTAACGCAAGTTAAGTAAATAGCGTAAAGTAACTAAATAGCGTAAGTTAAGTAAGTAATGTAAGTTAAATAGCATAAAGTAAGTAAGTAACGTAAGATAAGTAAGTAACGTAAGTTAAGTAAATAGCGTAAAGTAAGTAACGTAAGATATTAGCTTACGTTACGGACTTACTTAACGCTATTTACTTACTTTACGCTATTTACTTAGCGTAAATTAAGTAAGTAACGTAAGATAAGTAAATAGCGTAAAGAAAGTAAATAGCGTAAAGTAACGTAAGTTAAGTAAATAGCGTAAAGTAAGTAAATAGCGTAAGTTAAGTAAGTAACGTAAGTTAAGTAAATAGCATAAAGTAAGTAAGTAAGGTAAGATAAGGAAGTAAGGTAAGTTAAGAAAATAGCGTAAAGTAACTAAATAGCGTAAGTTAAGTAAGTAATGTAAGTTAAGTAAAGAGCATAAAGTAAGTAAGTAACGTAAGATAAGTAAGTAACGTAAGTTAAGTAAATAGCGTAAAGTAAGTAACGTAAGATATTAGCTTACGTTACTGACTTACTTAACGCTATTTACTTACTTTACGCTATTTACTTAGCGTAAATTAAGTAAGTAACGTAAGATAAGTAAATAGCGTAAAGTCAGTAAATAGCGTAAAGTAACGTAAGTTAAGTAAATAGCGTAAAGTAAGTAAATAGCGTAAGTTAAGTAAGTAACGTAAGTTAAGTAAATAGCATTAAGTAAGTAAGGTAAGATAAGGAAGTAAGGTAAGTTAAGTAAATAGCGTAAAGTAACTAAATAGCGTAAGTTAAGTAAGTAATGTAAGTTAAATAGCATAAAGTAAGTAAGTAACGTAAGATAAGTAAGTAACGTAAGTTAAGTAAATAGCGTAAAGTAAGTAACGTAAGATATTAGCTTACGTTACGGACTTACTTAACGCTATTTACTTACTTTACGCTATTTACTTAGCGTAAATTAAGTAAGTAACGTAAGATAAGTAAATAGCGTAAAGAAAGTAAATAGCGTAAAGTAACGTAAGTTAAGTAAATAGCGTAAAGTAAGTAAATAGCGTAAGTTAAGTAAGTAACGTAAGTTAAGTAAATAGCATAAAGTAAGTAAGTAAGGTAAGGTAAGGTAAGTAAGTAAGGTAAGGTAAGTAAATAGCGTAAAGTAAGTAAATAGCGTAAGTTAAGTAACGTGTTATGTAAATATCTTAAAGTAAGTAAGTAACGTAAGATAAGTAAGTAACTTAAGGTAAGTAAATAGCGTAAAGTAAGTAACGTAAGTTAAGTAAATAGCATAAAGTAAGTAAATAGCGTAAGTTAAGTAACGTGTTATGTAAATATCTTAAAGTAAGTAAGTAACGTAAGATAAGTAAGTAACTTAAGGTAAGTAAATAGCGTAAAGTAAGTAACGTAAGTTAAGTAAATAGCGTAAAGTAAGTAAATAGCGTTATGTAAGTAAGTAACGGCAACGATTCAGGCTCGCCCTCGTCCCCGTAGAAAGGCACGCTCTCCATCTCGCTGTCAGCCACTGCAGCTTTCATCTTTCTCTGTAGCGAGGCGGACTTCGCAGTCGAGTTTCCCTGCCGGTCCTCGCCCTTTCCCCTCGGGAACGCCGCCGCGCGGTGCCCCTCTTTGCCGCAGCACAGGCACGGCCCCTTCGCGTAGCGGCGCTCCTTCTCCTCTTCCCACGAACGTTGTCCGGGCCTCCCTGCGGTGTCCGAAGGGTGGGTGGGTTTCCCGTCTCGCCCCGACTTCGCCGCCCGTCTCTGCGCGAACACCTCGTGGGCATGCTCAGCCTTTCCCGCCAGCTGGATCCACCCGTACAGGCTGTCAGGGTCAGCTCAGGGGCAGGCGGCGGCGCGAGTTCCACCCTGGGAGCCCGGGGTCGTGACCGTGGTCTCTGGCGCGGTTTTCATGCCGGCAGCATCGCCCTCCCACCCCGAACGCGCCTCCTCCTGGATCGCCGAGAGCTCTCCCACAGGGGCTCTATCGGGTCGCCGCATGGTGGAGTCGGGCTCTCCCTCGCTCGACTCATCGCTTTCCATGAATAGCACGTCTGGCAAAAGCGCGCGAAAATACAAAATAAATCCCCTTGCTTGAGAAGCAACCGCTCCCTCGCCCGGCCAAGGCAACCGCCCCTTCCCAGGTGCTAGAAACCGTTAGCCTGCGCCTGGGAAAGCAACCTTGACTCCATGACCTAACCCAAACACATTCCAATACAGCAGCCAAGAGATAACACCTCAGTAGAGTGGAATTAGCAACCCGGTCTTGAGAGTAACCCCCTCCAAGGAAATGGCATGCGAGGCGTTACAATGTACCAGGCACTTTGAAACGGTGAACATGACATTACTTACTTTACGCTATTTACTTACTTTACACTATTTACTTAGCATAAAGTAAGTAAGTAACTTAAGACAAGTAAATAGCGTAAAGTAAGTAAATAGCGTAAAGTAAGTAACGCAAGTTAAGAAAATAGCGTAAAGTAACTAAATAGCGTAAGTTAAGTAAGTAATGTAAGTTAAGTAAATAGCATAAAGTAAGTAAGTAACGTAAGATAAGTAAGTAACGTAAGTTAAGTAAATAGCGTAAACTAAGTAACGTAAGATATTAGCTTACGTTACTGACTTACTTAACGCTATTTACTTACATTACGCTATTTACTTAGCGTAAATTAAGTAAGTAACGCAAGATAAGTAAATAGCGTAAAGTCAGTAAATAGCGTAAAGTAACGTAAGTTAAGTAAATAGCGTAAAGTAAGTAAGTAAGGTAAGATAAGGAAGTAAGGTAAGTTAAGTAAATAGCGTAAAGTAACTAAATAGCGTAAGTTAAGTAAGTAATGTAAGTTAAATAGCATAAAGTAAGTAAGTAACGTAAGATAAGTAAGTAACGTAAGTTAAGTAAATAGCGTAAAGTAAGTAACGTAAGATATTAGCTTACGTTACGGACTTACTTAACGCTATTTACTTACTTTACGCTATTTACTTAGCGTAAATTAAGTAAGTAACGTAAGATAAGTAAATAGCGTAAAGAAAGTAAATAGCGTAAAGTAACGTAAGTTAAGTAAATAGCGTAAAGTAAGTAAATAGCGTAAGTTAAGTAAGTAACGTAAGTTAAGTAAATAGCATAAAGTAAGTAAGTAAGGTAAGGTAAGGTAAGTAAGTAAGGTAAGGTAAGTAAATAGCGTAAAGTAAGTAAATAGCGTAAGTTAAGTAACGTGTTATGTAAATATCTTAAAGTAAGTAAGTAACGTAAGATAAGTAAGTAACTTAAGGTAAGTAAATAGCGTAAAGTAAGTAACGTAAGTTAAGTAAATAGCGTAAAGTAAGTAAATAGCGTTATGTAAGTAAGTAACGGCAACAATTCAGGCTCGCCCTCGTCCCCGTAGAAAGGCACGCTCTCCATCTCGCTGTCAGCCACTGCAGCTTTCATCTTTCTCTGTAGCGAGGCGGACTTCGCAGTCGAGTTTCCCTGCCGGTCCTCGCCCTTTCCCCTCGGGCACGCCGCCGCGCGGTGCCCCTCTTTGCCGCAGCACAGGCACGGCCCCTTCGCGTAGCGGCGCTCCTTCTCCTCTTCCCACGAACGTTGTCCGGGCCTCCCTGCGGTGTCCGAAGGGTGGGTGGGTTTCCCGTCTCGCCCCGACTTCGCCGCCCGTCTCTGCGCGAACACCTCGTGGGCATGCTCAGCCTTTCCCGCCAGCTGGATCCACCCGTACAGGCTGTCAGGGTCAGCTCAGGGGCAGGCGGCGGCGCGAGTTCCACCCTGGGAGCCCGGGGTCGTGACCGTGGTCTCTGGCGCGGTTTTCATGCCGGCAGCATCGCCCTCCCACCCCGAACGCGCCTCCTCCTGGATCGCCGAGAGCTCTCCCACAGGGGCTCTATCGGGTCGCCGCATGGTGGAGTCGGGCTCTCCCTCGCTCGACTCATCGCTTTCCACGAATAGCACGTCTGGCAAAAGCGCGCGAAAATACAAAAAAAATCCCCTTGCTTGAGAAGCAACCCCTCCCTCGCCCGGCCAAGGCAACCGCCCCTTCCCAGGTGCTAGAAACCGTTAGCCTGCGCCTGGGAAAGCAACCTTGACTCCATGACCTAACCCAAACACATTCCAATACAGCAGCCAAGAGATAACACCTCAGTAGAGTGGAATTAGCAACCCGGTCTTGAGAGTAACCCCCTCCAAGGAAATGGCATGCGAGGCGTTACAATGTACCAGGCACTTTGAAACGGTGAACATGACATTACTTACTTTACGCTATTTACTTACTTTACGCTATTTACTTAGCATAAAGTAAGTAAGTAACTTAAGACAAGTAAATAGCGTAAAGTAAGTAAATAGCGTAAAGTAAGTAACGCAAGTTAAGAAAATAGCGTAAAGTAACTAAATAGCGTAAATTAAGTAAGTAATGTAAGTTAAGTAAATAGCATAAAGTAAGTAAGTAACGTAAGATAAGTAAGTAACGTAAGTTAAGTAAATAGCGTAAACTAAGTAATGTAAGATATTAGCTTACGTTACTGACTTACTTAACGCTATTTACTTACTTTACGCTATTTACTTAGCGTAAATTAAGTAAGTAACGCAAGATAAGTAAATAGCGTAAAGTCAGTAAATAGCGTAAAGTAACGTAAGTTAAGTAAATAGCGTAAAGTAAGTAAATAGCGTAAGTTAAGTAAGTAACGTAAGTTAAGTAAATAGCATAAAGTAAGTAAGTAAGGTAAGATAAGGAAGTAAGGTATGTTAAGTAAATAGCGTAAAGTAACTAAATAGCGTAAGTTAAGTAAGTAATGTAAGTTAAATAGCATAAAGTAAGTAAGTAACGTAAGTTAAGTAAGTAACGTAAGTTAAGTAAATAGCGTAAAGTAAGTAACCTAAGATATTAGCTTACGTTACGGACTTACTTAACGCTATTTACTTACTTTACGCTATTTACTTAGCGTAAATTAAGTAAGTAACGTAAGATAAGTAAATAGCGTAAAGAAAGTAAATAGCGTAAAGTAACGTAAGTTAAGTAAATAGCGTAAAGTAAGTAAATAGCGTAAGTTAAGTAAGTAACGTAAGTTAAGTAAATAGCATAAAGTAAGTAAGTAAGGTAAGATAAGGAAGTAAGGTAAGTTAAGAAAATAGCGTAAAGTAACTAAATAGCGTAAGTTAAGTAAGTAATGTAAGTTAAGTAAAGAGCATAAAGTAAGTAAGTAACGTAAGATAAGTAAGTAACGTAAGTTAAGTAAATAGCGTAAAGTAAGTAACGTAAGATATTAGCTTACGTTACTGACTTACTTAACGCTATTTACTTACTTTACGCTATTTACTTAGCGTAAATTAAGTAAGTAACGTAAGATAAGTAAATAGCGTAAAGTCAGTAAATAGCGTAAAGTAACGTAAGTTAAGTAAATAGCGTAAAGTAAGTAAATAGCGTAAGTTAAGTAAGTAACGTAAGTTAAGTAAATAGCATAAAGTAAGTAAGTAAGGTAAGATAAGGAAGTAAGGTAAGTTAAGTAAATAGCGTAAAGTAACTAAATAGCGTAAGTTAAGTAAGTAATGTAAGTTAAATAGCATAAAGTAAGTAAGTAACGTAAGATAAGTAAGTAACGTAAGTTAAGTAAATAGCGTAAAGTAAGTAACGTAAGATATTAGCTTACGTTACGGACTTACTTAACGCTATTTACTTACTTTACGCTATTTACTTAGCGTAAATTAAGTAAGTAACGTAAGATAAGTAAATAGCGTAAAGAAAGTAAATAGCGTAAAGTAACGTAAGTTAAGTAAATAGCGTAAAGTAAGTAAATAGCGTAAGTTAAGTAAGTAACGTAAGTTAAGTAAATAGCATAAAGTAAGTAAGTAAGGTAAGGTAAGGTAAGTAAGTAAGGTAAGGTAAGTAAATAGCATAAAGTAAGTAAATAGCGTAAGTTAAGTAACGTGTTATGTAAATATCTTAAAGTAAGTAAGTAACGTAAGATAAGTAAGTAACTTAAGGTAAGTAAATAGCGTAAAGTAAGTAACGTAAGTTAAGTAAATAGCGTAAAGTAAGTAAATAGCGTTATGTAAGTAAGTAACGGCAACAATTCAGGCTCGCCCTCGTCCCCGTAGAAAGGCACGCTCTCCATCTCGCTGTCAGCCACTGCAGCTTTCATCTTTCTCTGTAGCGAGGCGGACTTCGCAGTCGAGTTTCCCTGCCGGTCCTCGCCCTTTCCCCTCGGGCACGCCGCCGCGCGGTGCCCCTCTTTGCCGCAGCACAGGCACGGCCCCTTCGCGTAGCGGCGCTCCTTCTCCTCTTCCCACGAACGTTGTCCGGGCCTCCCTGCGGTGTCCGAAGGGTGGGTGGGTTTCCCGTCTCGCCCCGACTTCGCCGCCCGTCTCTGCGCGAACACCTCGTGGGCATGCTCAGCCTTTCCCGCCAGCTGGATCCACCCGTACAGGCTGTCAGGGTCAGCTCAGGGGCAGGCGGCGGCGCGAGTTCCACCCTGGGAGCCCGGGGTCGTGACCGTGGTCTCTGGCGCGGTTTTCATGCCGGCAGCATCGCCCTCCCACCCCGAACGCGCCTCCTCCTGGATCGCCGAGAGCTCTCCCACAGGGGCTCTATCGGGTCGCCGCATGGTGGAGTCGGGCTCTCCCTCGCTCGACTCATCGCTTTCCACGAATAGCACGTCTGGCAAAAGCGCGCGAAAATACAAACTAAATCCCCTTGCTTGGGAAGCAACCCCTCCCTCGCCCGGCCAAGGCAACCGCCCCTTCCCAGGTGCTAGAAACCGTTAGCCTGCGCCTGGGAAAGCAACCTTGACTCCATGACCTAACCCAAACACATTCCAATACAGCAGCCAAGAGATAACACCTCAGTAGAGTGGAATTAGCAACCCGGTCTTGAGAGTAACCCCCTCCAAGGAAATGGCATGCGAGGCGTTACAATGTACCAGGCACTTTGAAACGGTGAACATGACATTACTTACTTTACGCTATTTACTTACTTTACGCTATTTACTTAGCATAAAGTAAGTAAGTAACTTAAGACAAGTAAATAGCGTAAAGTAAGTAAATAGCGTAAAGTAAGTAACGCAAGTTAAGAAAATAGCGTAAAGTAACTAAATAGCGTAAATTAAGTAAGTAATGTAAGTTAAGTAAATAGCATAAAGTAAGTAAGTAACGTAAGATAAGTAAGTAACGTAAGTTAAGTAAATAGCGTAAACTAAGTAATGTAAGATATTAGCTTACGTTACTGACTTACTTAACGCTATTTACTTACTTTACGCTATTTACTTAGCGTAAATTAAGTAAGTAACGCAAGATAAGTAAATAGCGTAAAGTCAGTAAATAGCGTAAAGTAACGTAAGTTAAGTAAATAGCGTAAAGTAAGTAAATAGCGTAAGTTAAGTAAGTAACGTAAGTTAAGTAAATAGCATAAAGTAAGTAAGTAAGGTAAGATAAGGAAGTAAGGTATGTTAAGTAAATAGCGTAAAGTAACTAAATAGCGTAAGTTAAGTAAGTAATGTAAGTTAAATAGCATAAAGTAAGTAAGTAACGTAAGATAAGTAAGTAACGTAAGTTAAGTAAATAGCGTAAAGTAAGTAACCTAAGATATTAGCTTACGTTACGGACTTACTTAACGCTATTTACTTACTTTACGCTATTTACTTAGCGTAAATTAAGTAAGTAACGTAAGATAAGTAAATAGCGTAAAGAAAGTAAATAGCGTAAAGTAACGTAAGTTAAGTAAATAGCGTAAAGTAAGTAAATAGCGTAAGTTAAGTAAGTAACGTAAGTTAAGTAAATAGCATAAAGTAAGTAAGTAAGGTAAGATAAGGAAGTAAGGTAAGTTAAGAAAATAGCGTAAAGTAACTAAATAGCGTAAGTTAAGTAAGTAATGTAAGTTAAGTAAAGAGCATAAAGTAAGTAAGTAACGTAAGATAAGTAAGTAACGTAAGTTAAGTAAATAGCGTAAAGTAAGTAACGTAAGATATTAGCTTACGTTACTGACTTACTTAACGCTATTTACTTACTTTACGCTATTTACTTAGCGTAAAATAAGTAAGTAACGTAAGATAAGTAAATAGCGTAAAGTCAGTAAATAGCGTAAAGTAACGTAAGTTAAGTAAATAGCGTAAAGTAACTAAATAGCGTAAGTTAAGTAAGTAACGTAAGTTAAGTAAATAGCATAAAGTAAGTAAGTAAGGTAAGATAAGGAAGTAAGGTAAGTTAAGTAAATAGCGTAAAGTAACTAAATAGCGTAAGTTAAGTAAGTAATGTAAGTTAAATAGCATAAAGTAAGTAAGTAACGTAAGATAAGTAAGTAACGTAAGTTAAGTAAATAGCGTAAAGTAAGTAACGTAAGATATTAGCTTACGTTACGGACTTACTTAACGCTATTTACTTACTTTACGCTATTTACTTAGCGTAAATTAAGTAAGTAACGTAAGATAAGTAAATAGCGTAAAGAAAGTAAATAGCGTAAAGTAACGTAAGTTAAGTAAATAGCGTAAAGTAAGTAAATAGCGTAAGTTAAGTAAGTAACGTAAGTTAAGTAAATAGCATAAAGTAAGTAAGTAAGGTAAGGTAAGGTAAGTAAGTAAGGTAAGGTAAGTAAATAGCGTAAAGTAAGTAAATAGCGTAAGTTAAGTAACGTGTTATGTAAATATCTTAAAGTAAGTAAGTAACGTAAGATAAGTAAGTAACTTAAGGTAAGTAAATAGCGTAAAGTAAGTAACGTAAGTTAAGTAAATAGCGTAAAGTAAGTAAATAGCGTTATGTAAGTAAGTAACGGCAACGATTCAGGCTCGCCCTCGTCCCCGTAGAAAGGCACGCTCTCCATCTCGCTGTCAGCCACTGCAGCTTTCATCTTTCTCTGTAGCGAGGCGGACTTCGCAGTCGAGTTTCCCTGCCGGTCCTCGCCCTTTCCCCTCGGGAACGCCGCCGCGCGGTGCCCCTCTTTGCCGCAGCACAGGCACGGCCCCTTCGCGTAGCGGCGCTCCTTCTCCTCTTCCCACGAACGTTGTCCGGGCCTCCCTGCGGTGTCCGAAGGGTGGGTGGGTTTCCCGTCTCGCCCCGACTTCGCCGCCCGTCTCTGCGCGAACACCTCGTGGGCATGCTCAGCCTTTCCCGCCAGCTGGATCCACCCGTACAGGCTGTCAGGGTCAGCTCAGGGGCAGGCGGCGGCGCGAGTTCCACCCTGGGAGCCCGGGGTCGTGACCGTGGTCTCTGGCGCGGTTTTCATGCCGGCAGCATCGCCCTCCCACCCCGAACGCGCCTCCTCCTGGATCGCCGAGAGCTCTCCCACAGGGGCTCTATCGGGTCGCCGCATGGTGGAGTCGGGCTCTCCCTCGCTCGACTCATCGCTTTCCATGAATAGCACGTCTGGCAAAAGCGCGCGAAAATACAAAATAAATCCCCTTGCTTGAGAAGCAACCGCTCCCTCGCCCGGCCAAGGCAACCGCCCCTTCCCAGGTGCTAGAAACCGTTAGCCTGCGCCTGGGAAAGCAACCTTGACTCCATGACCTAACCCAAACACATTCCAATACAGCAGCCAAGAGATAACACCTCAGTAGAGTGGAATTAGCAACCCGGTCTTGAGAGTAACCCCCTCCAAGGAAATGGCATGCGAGGCGTTACAATGTACCAGGCACTTTGAAACGGTGAACATGACATTACTTACTTTACGCTATTTACTTACTTTACACTATTTACTTAGCATAAAGTAAGTAAGTAACTTAAGACAAGTAAATAGCGTAAAGTAAGTAAATAGCGTAAAGTAAGTAACGCAAGTTAAGAAAATAGCGTAAAGTAACTAAATAGCGTAAGTTAAGTAAGTAATGTAAGTTAAGTAAATAGCATAAAGTAAGTAAGTAACGTAAGATAAGTAAGTAACGTAAGTTAAGTAAATAGCGTAAACTAAGTAACGTAAGATATTAGCTTACGTTACTGACTTACTTAACGCTATTTACTTACATTACGCTATTTACTTAGCGTAAATTAAGTAAGTAACGCAAGATAAGTAAATAGCGTAAAGTCAGTAAATAGCGTAAAGTAACGTAAGTTAAGTAAATAGCGTAAAGTAAGTAAGTAAGGTAAGATAAGGAAGTAAGGTAAGTTAAGTAAATAGCGTAAAGTAACTAAATAGCGTAAGTTAAGTAAGTAATGTAAGTTAAATAGCATAAAGTAAGTAAGTAACGTAAGATAAGTAAGTAACGTAAGTTAAGTAAATAGCGTAAAGTAAGTAACGTAAGATATTAGCTTACGTTACGGACTTACTTAACGCTATTTACTTACTTTACGCTATTTACTTAGCGTAAATTAAGTAAGTAACGTAAGATAAGTAAATAGCGTAAAGAAAGTAAATAGCGTAAAGTAACGTAAGTTAAGTAAATAGCGTAAAGTAAGTAAATAGCGTAAGTTAAGTAAGTAACGTAAGTTAAGTAAATAGCATAAAGTAAGTAAGTAAGGTAAGGTAAGGTAAGTAAGTAAGGTAAGGTAAGTAAATAGCGTAAAGTAAGTAAATAGCGTAAGTTAAGTAACGTGTTATGTAAATATCTTAAAGTAAGTAAGTAACGTAAGATAAGTAAGTAACTTAAGGTAAGTAAATAGCGTAAAGTAAGTAACGTAAGTTAAGTAAATAGCGTAAAGTAAGTAAATAGCGTTATGTAAGTAAGTAACGGCAACAATTCAGGCTCGCCCTCGTCCCCGTAGAAAGGCACGCTCTCCATCTCGCTGTCAGCCACTGCAGCTTTCATCTTTCTCTGTAGCGAGGCGGACTTCGCAGTCGAGTTTCCCTGCCGGTCCTCGCCCTTTCCCCTCGGGCACGCCGCCGCGCGGTGCCCCTCTTTGCCGCAGCACAGGCACGGCCCCTTCGCGTAGCGGCGCTCCTTCTCCTCTTCCCACGAACGTTGTCCGGGCCTCCCTGCGGTGTCCGAAGGGTGGGTGGGTTTCCCGTCTCGCCCCGACTTCGCCGCCCGTCTCTGCGCGAACACCTCGTGGGCATGCTCAGCCTTTCCCGCCAGCTGGATCCACCCGTACAGGCTGTCAGGGTCAGCTCAGGGGCAGGCGGCGGCGCGAGTTCCACCCTGGGAGCCCGGGGTCGTGACCGTGGTCTCTGGCGCGGTTTTCATGCCGGCAGCATCGCCCTCCCACCCCGAACGCGCCTCCTCCTGGATCGCCGAGAGCTCTCCCACAGGGGCTCTATCGGGTCGCCGCATGGTGGAGTCGGGCTCTCCCTCGCTCGACTCATCGCTTTCCACGAATAGCACGTCTGGCAAAAGCGCGCGAAAATACAAAAAAAATCCCCTTGCTTGAGAAGCAACCCCTCCCTCGCCCGGCCAAGGCAACCGCCCCTTCCCAGGTGCTAGAAACCGTTAGCCTGCGCCTGGGAAAGCAACCTTGACTCCATGACCTAACCCAAACACATTCCAATACAGCAGCCAAGAGATAACACCTCAGTAGAGTGGAATTAGCAACCCGGTCTTGAGAGTAACCCCCTCCAAGGAAATGGCATGCGAGGCGTTACAATGTACCAGGCACTTTGAAACGGTGAACATGACATTACTTACTTTACGCTATTTACTTACTTTACGCTATTTACTTAGCATAAAGTAAGTAAGTAACTTAAGACAAGTAAATAGCGTAAAGTAAGTAAATAGCGTAAAGTAAGTAACGCAAGTTAAGAAAATAGCGTAAAGTAACTAAATAGCGTAAATTAAGTAAGTAATGTAAGTTAAGTAAATAGCATAAAGTAAGTAAGTAACGTAAGATAAGTAAGTAACGTAAGTTAAGTAAATAGCGTAAACTAAGTAATGTAAGATATTAGCTTACGTTACTGACTTACTTAACGCTATTTACTTACTTTACGCTATTTACTTAGCGTAAATTAAGTAAGTAACGCAAGATAAGTAAATAGCGTAAAGTCAGTAAATAGCGTAAAGTAACGTAAGTTAAGTAAATAGCGTAAAGTAAGTAAATAGCGTAAGTTAAGTAAGTAACGTAAGTTAAGTAAATAGCATAAAGTAAGTAAGTAAGGTAAGATAAGGAAGTAAGGTATGTTAAGTAAATAGCGTAAAGTAACTAAATAGCGTAAGTTAAGTAAGTAATGTAAGTTAAATAGCATAAAGTAAGTAAGTAACGTAAGATAAGTAAGTAACGTAAGTTAAGTAAATAGCGTAAAGTAAGTAACCTAAGATATTAGCTTACGTTACGGACTTACTTAACGCTATTTACTTACTTTACGCTATTTACTTAGCGTAAATTAAGTAAGTAACGTAAGATAAGTAAATAGCGTAAAGAAAGTAAATAGCGTAAAGTAACGTAAGTTAAGTAAATAGCGTAAAGTAAGTAAATAGCGTAAGTTAAGTAAGTAACGTAAGTTAAGTAAATAGCATAAAGTAAGTAAGTAAGGTAAGATAAGGAAGTAAGGTAAGTTAAGAAAATAGCGTAAAGTAACTAAATAGCGTAAGTTAAGTAAGTAATGTAAGTTAAGTAAAGAGCATAAAGTAAGTAAGTAACGTAAGATAAGTAAGTAACGTAAGTTAAGTAAATAGCGTAAAGTAAGTAACGTAAGATATTAGCTTACGTTACTGACTTACTTAACGCTATTTACTTACTTTACGCTATTTACTTAGCGTAAAATAAGTAAGTAACGTAAGATAAGTAAATAGCGTAAAGTCAGTAAATAGCGTAAAGTAACGTAAGTTAAGTAAATAGCGTAAAGTAACTAAATAGCGTAAGTTAAGTAAGTAACGTAAGTTAAGTAAATAGCATAAAGTAAGTAAGTAAGGTAAGATAAGGAAGTAAGGTAAGTTAAGTAAATAGCGTAAAGTAACTAAATAGCGTAAGTTAAGTAAGTAATGTAAGTTAAATAGCATAAAGTAAGTAAGTAACGTAAGATAAGTAAGTAACGTAAGTTAAGTAAATAGCGTAAAGTAAGTAACGTAAGATATTAGCTTACGTTACGGACTTACTTAACGCTATTTACTTACTTTACGCTATTTACTTAGCGTAAATTAAGTAAGTAACGTAAGATAAGTAAATAGCGTAAAGAAAGTAAATAGCGTAAAGTAACGTAAGTTAAGTAAATAGCGTAAAGTAAGTAAATAGCGTAAGTTAAGTAAGTAACGTAAGTTAAGTAAATAGCATAAAGTAAGTAAGTAAGGTAAGGTAAGGTAAGTAAGTAAGGTAAGGTAAGTAAATAGCGTAAAGTAAGTAAATAGCGTAAGTTAAGTAACGTGTTATGTAAATATCTTAAAGTAAGTAAGTAACGTAAGATAAGTAAGTAACTTAAGGTAAGTAAATAGCGTAAAGTAAGTAACGTAAGTTAAGTAAATAGCGTAAAGTAAGTAAATAGCGTTATGTAAGTAAGTAACGGCAACGATTCAGGCTCGCCCTCGTCCCCGTAGAAAGGCACGCTCTCCATCTCGCTGTCAGCCACTGCAGCTTTCATCTTTCTCTGTAGCGAGGCGGACTTCGCAGTCGAGTTTCCCTGCCGGTCCTCGCCCTTTCCCCTCGGGAACGCCGCCGCGCGGTGCCCCTCTTTGCCGCAGCACAGGCACGGCCCCTTCGCGTAGCGGCGCTCCTTCTCCTCTTCCCACGAACGTTGTCCGGGCCTCCCTGCGGTGTCCGAAGGGTGGGTGGGTTTCCCGTCTCGCCCCGACTTCGCCGCCCGTCTCTGCGCGAACACCTCGTGGGCATGCTCAGCCTTTCCCGCCAGCTGGATCCACCCGTACAGGCTGTCAGGGTCAGCTCAGGGGCAGGCGGCGGCGCGAGTTCCACCCTGGGAGCCCGGGGTCGTGACCGTGGTCTCTGGCGCGGTTTTCATGCCGGCAGCATCGCCCTCCCACCCCGAACGCGCCTCCTCCTGGATCGCCGAGAGCTCTCCCACAGGGGCTCTATCGGGTCGCCGCATGGTGGAGTCGGGCTCTCCCTCGCTCGACTCATCGCTTTCCATGAATAGCACGTCTGGCAAAAGCGCGCGAAAATACAAAATAAATCCCCTTGCTTGAGAAGCAACCGCTCCCTCGCCCGGCCAAGGCAACCGCCCCTTCCCAGGTGCTAGAAACCGTTAGCCTGCGCCTGGGAAAGCAACCTTGACTCCATGACCTAACCCAAACACATTCCAATACAGCAGCCAAGAGATAACACCTCAGTAGAGTGGAATTAGCAACCCGGTCTTGAGAGTAACCCCCTCCAAGGAAATGGCATGCGAGGCGTTACAATGTACCAGGCACTTTGAAACGGTGAACATGACATTACTTACTTTACGCTATTTACTTACTTTACACTATTTACTTAGCATAAAGTAAGTAAGTAACTTAAGACAAGTAAATAGCGTAAAGTAAGTAAATAGCGTAAAGTAAGTAACGCAAGTTAAGAAAATAGCGTAAAGTAACTAAATAGCGTAAGTTAAGTAAGTAATGTAAGTTAAGTAAATAGCATAAAGTAAGTAAGTAACGTAAGATAAGTAAGTAACGTAAGTTAAGTAAATAGCGTAAACTAAGTAACGTAAGATATTAGCTTACGTTACTGACTTACTTAACGCTATTTACTTACATTACGCTATTTACTTAGCGTAAATTAAGTAAGTAACGCAAGATAAGTAAATAGCGTAAAGTCAGTAAATAGCGTAAAGTAACGTAAGTTAAGTAAATAGCGTAAAGTAAGTAAGTAAGGTAAGATAAGGAAGTAAGGTAAGTTAAGTAAATAGCGTAAAGTAACTAAATAGCGTAAGTTAAGTAAGTAATGTAAGTTAAATAGCATAAAGTAAGTAAGTAACGTAAGATAAGTAAGTAACGTAAGTTAAGTAAATAGCGTAAAGTAAGTAACGTAAGATATTAGCTTACGTTACGGACTTACTTAACGCTATTTACTTACTTTACGCTATTTACTTAGCGTAAATTAAGTAAGTAACGTAAGATAAGTAAATAGCGTAAAGAAAGTAAATAGCGTAAAGTAACGTAAGTTAAGTAAATAGCGTAAAGTAAGTAAATAGCGTAAGTTAAGTAAGTAACGTAAGTTAAGTAAATAGCATAAAGTAAGTAAGTAAGGTAAGGTAAGGTAAGTAAGTAAGGTAAGGTAAGTAAATAGCGTAAAGTAAGTAAATAGCGTAAGTTAAGTAACGTGTTATGTAAATATCTTAAAGTAAGTAAGTAACGTAAGATAAGTAAGTAACTTAAGGTAAGTAAATAGCGTAAAGTAAGTAACGTAAGTTAAGTAAATAGCGTAAAGTAAGTAAATAGCGTTATGTAAGTAAGTAACGGCAACAATTCAGGCTCGCCCTCGTCCCCGTAGAAAGGCACGCTCTCCATCTCGCTGTCAGCCACTGCAGCTTTCATCTTTCTCTGTAGCGAGGCGGACTTCGCAGTCGAGTTTCCCTGCCGGTCCTCGCCCTTTCCCCTCGGGCACGCCGCCGCGCGGTGCCCCTCTTTGCCGCAGCACAGGCACGGCCCCTTCGCGTAGCGGCGCTCCTTCTCCTCTTCCCACGAACGTTGTCCGGGCCTCCCTGCGGTGTCCGAAGGGTGGGTGGGTTTCCCGTCTCGCCCCGACTTCGCCGCCCGTCTCTGCGCGAACACCTCGTGGGCATGCTCAGCCTTTCCCGCCAGCTGGATCCACCCGTACAGGCTGTCAGGGTCAGCTCAGGGGCAGGCGGCGGCGCGAGTTCCACCCTGGGAGCCCGGGGTCGTGACCGTGGTCTCTGGCGCGGTTTTCATGCCGGCAGCATCGCCCTCCCACCCCGAACGCGCCTCCTCCTGGATCGCCGAGAGCTCTCCCACAGGGGCTCTATCGGGTCGCCGCATGGTGGAGTCGGGCTCTCCCTCGCTCGACTCATCGCTTTCCACGAATAGCACGTCTGGCAAAAGCGCGCGAAAATACAAAAAAAATCCCCTTGCTTGAGAAGCAACCCCTCCCTCGCCCGGCCAAGGCAACCGCCCCTTCCCAGGTGCTAGAAACCGTTAGCCTGCGCCTGGGAAAGCAACCTTGACTCCATGACCTAACCCAAACACATTCCAATACAGCAGCCAAGAGATAACACCTCAGTAGAGTGGAATTAGCAACCCGGTCTTGAGAGTAACCCCCTCCAAGGAAATGGCATGCGAGGCGTTACAATGTACCAGGCACTTTGAAACGGTGAACATGACATTACTTACTTTACGCTATTTACTTACTTTACGCTATTTACTTAGCATAAAGTAAGTAAGTAACTTAAGACAAGTAAATAGCGTAAAGTAAGTAAATAGCGTAAAGTAAGTAACGCAAGTTAAGAAAATAGCGTAAAGTAACTAAATAGCGTAAATTAAGTAAGTAATGTAAGTTAAGTAAATAGCATAAAGTAAGTAAGTAACGTAAGATAAGTAAGTAACGTAAGTTAAGTAAATAGCGTAAACTAAGTAATGTAAGATATTAGCTTACGTTACTGACTTACTTAACGCTATTTACTTACTTTACGCTATTTACTTAGCGTAAATTAAGTAAGTAACGCAAGATAAGTAAATAGCGTAAAGTCAGTAAATAGCGTAAAGTAACGTAAGTTAAGTAAATAGCGTAAAGTAAGTAAATAGCGTAAGTTAAGTAAGTAACGTAAGTTAAGTAAATAGCATAAAGTAAGTAAGTAAGGTAAGATAAGGAAGTAAGGTATGTTAAGTAAATAGCGTAAAGTAACTAAATAGCGTAAGTTAAGTAAGTAATGTAAGTTAAATAGCATAAAGTAAGTAAGTAACGTAAGTTAAGTAAGTAACGTAAGTTAAGTAAATAGCGTAAAGTAAGTAACCTAAGATATTAGCTTACGTTACGGACTTACTTAACGCTATTTACTTACTTTACGCTATTTACTTAGCGTAAATTAAGTAAGTAACGTAAGATAAGTAAATAGCGTAAAGAAAGTAAATAGCGTAAAGTAACGTAAGTTAAGTAAATAGCGTAAAGTAAGTAAATAGCGTAAGTTAAGTAAGTAACGTAAGTTAAGTAAATAGCATAAAGTAAGTAAGTAAGGTAAGATAAGGAAGTAAGGTAAGTTAAGAAAATAGCGTAAAGTAACTAAATAGCGTAAGTTAAGTAAGTAATGTAAGTTAAGTAAAGAGCATAAAGTAAGTAAGTAACGTAAGATAAGTAAGTAACGTAAGTTAAGTAAATAGCGTAAAGTAAGTAACGTAAGATATTAGCTTACGTTACTGACTTACTTAACGCTATTTACTTACTTTACGCTATTTACTTAGCGTAAATTAAGTAAGTAACGTAAGATAAGTAAATAGCGTAAAGTCAGTAAATAGCGTAAAGTAACGTAAGTTAAGTAAATAGCGTAAAGTAAGTAAATAGCGTAAGTTAAGTAAGTAACGTAAGTTAAGTAAATAGCATAAAGTAAGTAAGTAAGGTAAGATAAGGAAGTAAGGTAAGTTAAGTAAATAGCGTAAAGTAACTAAATAGCGTAAGTTAAGTAAGTAATGTAAGTTAAATAGCATAAAGTAAGTAAGTAACGTAAGATAAGTAAGTAACGTAAGTTAAGTAAATAGCGTAAAGTAAGTAACGTAAGATATTAGCTTACGTTACGGACTTACTTAACGCTATTTACTTACTTTACGCTATTTACTTAGCGTAAATTAAGTAAGTAACGTAAGATAAGTAAATAGCGTAAAGAAAGTAAATAGCGTAAAGTAACGTAAGTTAAGTAAATAGCGTAAAGTAAGTAAATAGCGTAAGTTAAGTAAGTAACGTAAGTTAAGTAAATAGCATAAAGTAAGTAAGTAAGGTAAGGTAAGGTAAGTAAGTAAGGTAAGGTAAGTAAATAGCGTAAAGTAAGTAAATAGCGTAAGTTAAGTAACGTGTTATGTAAATATCTTAAAGTAAGTAAGTAACGTAAGATAAGTAAGTAACTTAAGGTAAGTAAATAGCGTAAAGTAAGTAACGTAAGTTAAGTAAATAGCGTAAAGTAAGTAAATAGCGTTATGTAAGTAAGTAACGGCAACAATTCAGGCTCGCCCTCGTCCCCGTAGAAAGGCACGCTCTCCATCTCGCTGTCAGCCACTGCAGCTTTCATCTTTCTCTGTAGCGAGGCGGACTTCGCAGTCGAGTTTCCCTGCCGGTCCTCGCCCTTTCCCCTCGGGCACGCCGCCGCGCGGTGCCCCTCTTTGCCGCAGCACAGGCACGGCCCCTTCGCGTAGCGGCGCTCCTTCTCCTCTTCCCACGAACGTTGTCCGGGCCTCCCTGCGGTGTCCGAAGGGTGGGTGGGTTTCCCGTCTCGCCCCGACTTCGCCGCCCGTCTCTGCGCGAACACCTCGTGGGCATGCTCAGCCTTTCCCGCCAGCTGGATCCACCCGTACAGGCTGTCAGGGTCAGCTCAGGGGCAGGCGGCGGCGCGAGTTCCACCCTGGGAGCCCGGGGTCGTGACCGTGGTCTCTGGCGCGGTTTTCATGCCGGCAGCATCGCCCTCCCACCCCGAACGCGCCTCCTCCTGGATCGCCGAGAGCTCTCCCACAGGGGCTCTATCGGGTCGCCGCATGGTGGAGTCGGGCTCTCCCTCGCTCGACTCATCGCTTTCCACGAATAGCACGTCTGGCAAAAGCGCGCGAAAATACAAACTAAATCCCCTTGCTTGGGAAGCAACCCCTCCCTCGCCCGGCCAAGGCAACCGCCCCTTCCCAGGTGCTAGAAACCGTTAGCCTGCGCCTGGGAAAGCAACCTTGACTCCATGACCTAACCCAAACACATTCCAATACAGCAGCCAAGAGATAACACCTCAGTAGAGTGGAATTAGCAACCCGGTCTTGAGAGTAACCCCCTCCAAGGAAATGGCATGCGAGGCGTTACAATGTACCAGGCACTTTGAAACGGTGAACATGACATTACTTACTTTACGCTATTTACTTACTTTACGCTATTTACTTAGCATAAAGTAAGTAAGTAACTTAAGACAAGTAAATAGCGTAAAGTAAGTAAATAGCGTAAAGTAAGTAACGCAAGTTAAGAAAATAGCGTAAAGTAACTAAATAGCGTAAATTAAGTAAGTAATGTAAGTTAAGTAAATAGCATAAAGTAAGTAAGTAACGTAAGATAAGTAAGTAACGTAAGTTAAGTAAATAGCGTAAACTAAGTAATGTAAGATATTAGCTTACGTTACTGACTTACTTAACGCTATTTACTTACTTTACGCTATTTACTTAGCGTAAATTAAGTAAGTAACGCAAGATAAGTAAATAGCGTAAAGTCAGTAAATAGCGTAAAGTAACGTAAGTTAAGTAAATAGCGTAAAGTAAGTAAATAGCGTAAGTTAAGTAAGTAACGTAAGTTAAGTAAATAGCATAAAGTAAGTAAGTAAGGTAAGATAAGGAAGTAAGGTATGTTAAGTAAATAGCGTAAAGTAACTAAATAGCGTAAGTTAAGTAAGTAATGTAAGTTAAATAGCATAAAGTAAGTAAGTAACGTAAGATAAGTAAGTAACGTAAGTTAAGTAAATAGCGTAAAGTAAGTAACCTAAGATATTAGCTTACGTTACGGACTTACTTAACGCTATTTACTTACTTTACGCTATTTACTTAGCGTAAATTAAGTAAGTAACGTAAGATAAGTAAATAGCGTAAAGAAAGTAAATAGCGTAAAGTAACGTAAGTTAAGTAAATAGCGTAAAGTAAGTAAATAGCGTAAGTTAAGTAAGTAACGTAAGTTAAGTAAATAGCATAAAGTAAGTAAGTAAGGTAAGATAAGGAAGTAAGGTAAGTTAAGAAAATAGCGTAAAGTAACTAAATAGCGTAAGTTAAGTAAGTAATGTAAGTTAAGTAAAGAGCATAAAGTAAGTAAGTAACGTAAGATAAGTAAGTAACGTAAGTTAAGTAAATAGCGTAAAGTAAGTAACGTAAGATATTAGCTTACGTTACTGACTTACTTAACGCTATTTACTTACTTTACGCTATTTACTTAGCGTAAAATAAGTAAGTAACGTAAGATAAGTAAATAGCGTAAAGTCAGTAAATAGCGTAAAGTAACGTAAGTTAAGTAAATAGCGTAAAGTAACTAAATAGCGTAAGTTAAGTAAGTAACGTAAGTTAAGTAAATAGCATAAAGTAAGTAAGTAAGGTAAGATAAGGAAGTAAGGTAAGTTAAGTAAATAGCGTAAAGTAACTAAATAGCGTAAGTTAAGTAAGTAATGTAAGTTAAATAGCATAAAGTAAGTAAGTAACGTAAGATAAGTAAGTAACGTAAGTTAAGTAAATAGCGTAAAGTAAGTAACGTAAGATATTAGCTTACGTTACGGACTTACTTAACGCTATTTACTTACTTTACGCTATTTACTTAGCGTAAATTAAGTAAGTAACGTAAGATAAGTAAATAGCGTAAAGAAAGTAAATAGCGTAAAGTAACGTAAGTTAAGTAAATAGCGTAAAGTAAGTAAATAGCGTAAGTTAAGTAAGTAACGTAAGTTAAGTAAATAGCATAAAGTAAGTAAGTAAGGTAAGGTAAGGTAAGTAAGTAAGGTAAGGTAAGTAAATAGCGTAAAGTAAGTAAATAGCGTAAGTTAAGTAACGTGTTATGTAAATATCTTAAAGTAAGTAAGTAACGTAAGATAAGTAAGTAACTTAAGGTAAGTAAATAGCGTAAAGTAAGTAACGTAAGTTAAGTAAATAGCGTAAAGTAAGTAAATAGCGTTATGTAAGTAAGTAACGGCAACAATTCAGGCTCGCCCTCGTCCCCGTAGAAAGGCACGCTCTCCATCTCGCTGTCAGCCACTGCAGCTTTCATCTTTCTCTGTAGCGAGGCGGACTTCGCAGTCGAGTTTCCCTGCCGGTCCTCGCCCTTTCCCCTCGGGCACGCCGCCGCGCGGTGCCCCTCTTTGCCGCAGCACAGGCACGGCCCCTTCGCGTAGCGGCGCTCCTTCTCCTCTTCCCACGAACGTTGTCCGGGCCTCCCTGCGGTGTCCGAAGGGTGGGTGGGTTTCCCGTCTCGCCCCGACTTCGCCGCCCGTCTCTGCGCGAACACCTCGTGGGCATGCTCAGCCTTTCCCGCCAGCTGGATCCACCCGTACAGGCTGTCAGGGTCAGCTCAGGGGCAGGCGGCGGCGCGAGTTCCACCCTGGGAGCCCGGGGTCGTGACCGTGGTCTCTGGCGCGGTTTTCATGCCGGCAGCATCGCCCTCCCACCCCGAACGCGCCTCCTCCTGGATCGCCGAGAGCTCTCCCACAGGGGCTCTATCGGGTCGCCGCATGGTGGAGTCGGGCTCTCCCTCGCTCGACTCATCGCTTTCCACGAATAGCACGTCTGGCAAAAGCGCGCGAAAATACAAACTAAATCCCCTTGCTTGAGAAGCAACCCCTCCCTCGCCCGGCCAAGGCAACCGCCCCTTCCCAGGTGCTAGAAACCGTTAGCCTGCGCCTGGGAAAGCAACCTTGACTCCATGACCTAACCCAAACACATTCCAATACAGCAGCCAAGAGATAACACCTCAGTAGAGTGGAATTAGCAACCCGGTCTTGAGAGTAACCCCCTCCAAGGAAATGGCATGCGAGGCGTTACAATGTACCAGGCACTTTGAAACGGTGAACATGACATTACTTACTTTACGCTATTTACTTACTTTACGCTATTTACTTAGCATAAAGTAAGTAAGTAACTTAAGACAAGTAAATAGCGTAAAGTAAGTAAATAGCGTAAAGTAAGTAACGCAAGTTAAGAAAATAGCGTAAAGTAACTAAATAGCGTAAATTAAGTAAGTAATGTAAGTTAAGTAAATAGCATAAAGTAAGTAAGTAACGTAAGATAAGTAAGTAACGTAAGTTAAGTAAATAGCGTAAACTAAGTAATGTAAGATATTAGCTTACGTTACTGACTTACTTAACGCTATTTACTTACTTTACGCTATTTACTTAGCGTAAATTAAGTAAGTAACGCAAGATAAGTAAATAGCGTAAAGTCAGTAAATAGCGTAAAGTAACGTAAGTTAAGTAAATAGCGTAAAGTAAGTAAATAGCGTAAGTTAAGTAAGTAACGTAAGTTAAGTAAATAGCATAAAGTAAGTAAGTAAGGTAAGATAAGGAAGTAAGGTATGTTAAGTAAATAGCGTAAAGTAACTAAATAGCGTAAGTTAAGTAAGTAATGTAAGGTAAATAGCATAAAGTAAGTAAGTAACGTAAGATAAGTAAGTAACGTAAGTTAAGTAAATAGCGTAAAGTAAGTAACCTAAGATATTAGCTTACGTTACGGACTTACTTAACGCTATTTACTTACTTTACGCTATTTACTTAGCGTAAATTAAGTAAGTAACGTAAGATAAGTAAATAGCGTAAAGAAAGTAAATAGCGTAAAGTAACGTAAGTTAAGTAAATAGCGTAAAGTAAGTAAATAGCGTAAGTTAAGTAAGTAACGTAAGTTAAGTAAATAGCATAAAGTAAGTAAGTAAGGTAAGATAAGGAAGTAAGGTAAGTTAAGAAAATAGCGTAAAGTAACTAAATAGCGTAAGTTAAGTAAGTAATGTAAGTTAAGTAAAGAGCATAAAGTAAGTAAGTAACGTAAGATAAGTAAGTAACGTAAGTTAAGTAAATAGCGTAAAGTAAGTAACGTAAGATATTAGCTTACGTTACTGACTTACTTAACGCTATTTACTTACTTTACGCTATTTACTTAGCGTAAAATAAGAAAGTAACGTAAGATAAGTAAATAGCGTAAAGTCAGTAAATAGCGTAAAGTAACGTAAGTTAAGTAAATAGCGTAAAGTAACTAAATAGCGTAAGTTAAGTAAGTAACGTAAGTTAAGTAAATAGCATAAAGTAAGTAAGTAAGGTAAGATAAGGAAGTAAGGTAAGTTAAGTAAATAGCGTAAAGTAACTAAATAGCGTAAGTTAAGTAAGTAATGTAAGTTAAATAGCATAAAGTAAGTAAGTAACGTAAGATAAGTAAGTAACGTAAGTTAAGTAAATAGCGTAAAGTAAGTAACGTAAGATATTAGCTTACGTTACGGACTTACTTAACGCTATTTACTTACTTTACGCTATTTACTTAGCGTAAATTAAGTAAGTAACGTAAGATAAGTAAATAGCGTAAAGAAAGTAAATAGCGTAAAGTAACGTAAGTTAAGTAAATAGCGTAAAGTAAGTAAATAGCGTAAGTTAAGTAAGTAACGTAAGTTAAGTAAATAGCATAAAGTAAGTAAGTAAGGTAAGGTAAGGTAAGTAAGTAAGGTAAGGTAAGTAAATAGCGTAAAGTAAGTAAATAGCGTAAGTTAAGTAACGTGTTATGTAAATATCTTAAAGTAAGTAAGTAACGTAAGATAAGTAAGTAACTTAAGGTAAGTAAATAGCGTAAAGTAAGTAACGTAAGTTAAGTAAATAGCGTAAAGTAAGTAAATAGCGTTATGTAAGTAAGTAACGGCAACAATTCAGGCTCGCCCTCGTCCCCGTAGAAAGGCACGCTCTCCATCTCGCTGTCAGCCACTGCAGCTTTCATCTTTCTCTGTAGCGAGGCGGACTTCGCAGTCGAGTTTCCCTGCCGGTCCTCGCCCTTTCCCCTCGGGCACGCCGCCGCGCGGTGCCCCTCTTTGCCGCAGCACAGGCACGGCCCCTTCGCGTAGCGGCGCTCCTTCTCCTCTTCCCACGAACGTTGTCCGGGCCTCCCTGCGGTGTCCGAAGGGTGGGTGGGTTTCCCGTCTCGCCCCGACTTCGCCGCCCGTCTCTGCGCGAACACCTAGTGGGCATGCTCAGCCTTTCCCGCCAGCTGGATCCACCCGTACAGGCTGTCAGGGTCAGCTCAGGGGCAGGCGGCGGCGCGAGTTCCACCCTGGGAGCCCGGGGTCGTGACCGTGGTCTCTGGCGCGGTTTTCATGCCGGCAGCATCGCCCTCCCACCCCGAACGCGCCTCCTCCTGGATCGCCGAGAGCTCTCCCACAGGGGCTCTATCGGGTCGCCGCATGGTGGAGTCGGGCTCTCCCTCGCTCGACTCATCGCTTTCCACGAATAGCACGTCTGGCAAAAGCGCGCGAAAATACAAACTAAATCCCCTTGCTTGAGAAGCAACCCCTCCCTCGCCCGGCCAAGGCAACCGCCCCTTCCCAGGTGCTAGAAACCGTTAGCCTGCGCCTGGGAAAGCAACCTTGACTCCATGACCTAACCCAAACACATTCCAATACAGCAGCCAAGAGATAACACCTCAGTAGAGTGGAATTAGCAACCCGGTCTTGAGAGTAACCCCCTCCAAGGAAATGGCATGCGAGGCGTTACAATGTACCAGGCACTTTGAAACGGTGAACATGACATTACTTACTTTACGCTATTTACTTACTTTACGCTATTTACTTAGCATAAAGTAAGTAAGTAACTTAAGACAAGTAAATAGCGTAAAGTAAGTAAATAGCGTAAAGTAAGTAACGCAAGTTAAGAAAATAGCGTAAAGTAACTAAATAGCGTAAATTAAGTAAGTAATGTAAGTTAAGTAAATAGCATAAAGTAAGTAAGTAACGTAAGATAAGTAAGTAACGTAAGTTAAGTAAATAGCGTAAACTAAGTAATGTAAGATATTAGCTTACGTTACTGACTTACTTAACGCTATTTACTTACTTTACGCTATTTACTTAGCGTAAATTAAGTAAGTAACGCAAGATAAGTAAATAGCGTAAAGTCAGTAAATAGCGTAAAGTAACGTAAGTTAAGTAAATAGCGTAAAGTAAGTAAATAGCGTAAGTTAAGTAAGTAACGTAAGTTAAGTAAATAGCATAAAGTAAGTAAGTAAGGTAAGATAAGGAAGTAAGGTATGTTAAGTAAATAGCGTAAAGTAACTAAATAGCGTAAGTTAAGTAAGTAATGTAAGGTAAATAGCATAAAGTAAGTAAGTAACGTAAGATAAGTAAGTAACGTAAGTTAAGTAAATAGCGTAAAGTAAGTAACCTAAGATATTAGCTTACGTTACGGACTTACTTAACGCTATTTACTTACTTTACGCTATTTACTTAGCGTAAATTAAGTAAGTAACGTAAGATAAGTAAATAGCGTAAAGAAAGTAAATAGCGTAAAGTAACGTAAGTTAAGTAAATAGCGTAAAGTAAGTAAATAGCGTAAGTTAAGTAAGTAACGTAAGTTAAGTAAATAGCATAAAGTAAGTAAGTAAGGTAAGATAAGGAAGTAAGGTAAGTTAAGAAAATAGCGTAAAGTAACTAAATAGCGTAAGTTAAGTAAGTAATGTAAGTTAAGTAAAGAGCATAAAGTAAGTAAGTAACGTAAGATAAGTAAGTAACGTAAGTTAAGTAAATAGCGTAAAGTAAGTAACGTAAGATATTAGCTTACGTTACTGACTTACTTAACGCTATTTACTTACTTTACGCTATTTACTTAGCGTAAAATAAGTAAGTAACGTAAGATAAGTAAATAGCGTAAAGTCAGTAAATAGCGTAAAGTAACGTAAGTTAAGTAAATAGCGTAAAGTAACTAAATAGCGTAAGTTAAGTAAGTAACGTAAGTTAAGTAAATAGCATAAAGTAAGTAAGTAAGGTAAGATAAGGAAGTAAGGTAAGTTAAGTAAATAGCGTAAAGTAACTAAATAGCGTAAGTTAAGTAAGTAATGTAAGTTAAATAGCATAAAGTAAGTAAGTAACGTAAGATAAGTAAGTAACGTAAGTTAAGTAAATAGCGTAAAGTAACTAAATAGCGTAAGTTAAGTAAGTAATGTAAGTTAAATAGCATAAAGTAAGTAAGTAAGGTAAGATAAGGAAGTAAGGTAAGTTAAGAAAATAGCGTAAAGTAACTAAATAGCGTAAGTTAAGTAAGTAATGTAAGTTAAGTAAAGAGCATAAAGTAAGTAAGTAACGTAAGATAAGTAAGTAACGTAAGTTAAGTAAATAGCGTAAAGTAAGTAACGTAAGATATTAGCTTACGTTACTGACTTACTTAACGCTATTTACTTACTTTACGCTATTTACTTAGCGTAAAATAAGTAAGTAACGTAAGATAAGTAAATAGCGTAAAGTCAGTAAATAGCGTAAAGTAACGTAAGTTAAGTAAATAGCGTAAAGTAACTAAATAGCGTAAGTTAAGTAAGTAACGTAAGTTAAGTAAATAGCATAAAGTAAGTAAGTAAGGTAAGATAAGGAAGTAAGGTAAGTTAAGTAAATAGCGTAAAGTAACTAAATAGCGTAAGTTAAGTAAGTAATGTAAGTTAAATAGCATAAAGTAAGTAAGTAACGTAAGATAAGTAAGTAACGTAAGTTAAGTAAATAGCGTAAAGTAAGTAACGTAAGATATTAGCTTACGTTACGGACTTACTTAACGCTATTTACTTACTTTACGCTATTTACTTAGCGTAAATTAAGTAAGTAACGTAAGATAAGTAAATAGCGTAAAGAAAGTAAATAGCGTAAAGTAACGTAAGTTAAGTAAATAGCGTAAAGTAAGTAAATAGCGTAAGTTAAGTAAGTAACGTAAGTTAAGTAAATAGCATAAAGTAAGTAAGTAAGGTAAGGTAAGGTAAGTAAGTAAGGTAAGGTAAGTAAATAGCGTAAAGTAAGTAAATAGCGTAAGTTAAGTAACGTGTTATGTAAATATCTTAAAGTAAGTAAGTAACGTAAGATAAGTAAGTAACGTAAGGTAAGTAAATAGCGTAAAGTAAGTAACGTAAGTTAAGTAAATAGCGTAAAGTAAGTAAATAGCGTTATGTAAGCAAGTAACGGCAACAATTCAGGCTCGCCCTTGTCCCCGTAGAAAGGCACGCTCTCCATCTCGCTGTCAGCCACTGCAGCTTTCATCTTTCTCTGTAGCGAGGCGGACTTCGCAGTCGACTTTCCCTGCCGGTCCTCGCCCTTTCCCCTCGGGCACGCCGCCGCGCGGTGCCCCTCTTTGCCGCAGCACAGGCACGGCCCCTTCGCGTAGCGGCGCTCCTTCTCCTCTTCCCACGAACGTTGTCCGGGCCTCCCTGCGGTGTCCGAAGGGTGGGTGGGTTTCCCGTCTCACCCCGACTTCGCCGCCCGTCTCTGCGCGAACACCTCGTGGGCATGCTCAGCCTTTCCCGCCAGCTGGATCCACCCGTACAGGCTGTCAGGGTCAGCTCAGGGGCGGGCGGCGGCGCGAGTTCCACCCTGGGAGCCCGGGGTCGTGACCGTGGTCTCTGGCGCGGTTTTCATGCCGGCAGCATCGCCCTCCCACCCCGAACGCACCTCCTCCTGGGTCGCCGAGAGCTCTCCCACAGGGGCTCTATCGGGTCGCCGCATGGTGGAGTCGGGCTCTCCCTCGCTCGACTCATCGCTTTCCACGAATAGCACGTCTGGCAAAAGCGCGCGAAAATACAAACTAAATCCCCTTGCTTGAGAAGCAACCCCTCCCTCGCCCGGCCAAGGCAACCGCCCCTTCCCAGGTGCTAGAAACCGTTAGCCTGCGCCTGGGAAAGCAACCTTGACTCCATGACCTAACCCAAACACATTCCAATACAGCAGCCAAGAGATAACACCTCAGTAGAGTGGAATTAGCAACCCGCTCTTGAGAGTAACCCCCTCCAAGGAAATGGCATGCGAGGCGTTACAATGTACCAGGCACTTTGAAACGGTGAACATGACATTACTTACTTTACGCTATTTACTTACTTTACGCTATTTACTTAGCATAAAGTAAGTAAGTAACTTAAGACAAGTAAATAGCGTAAAGTAAGTAAATAGCGTAAAGTAAGTAACGCAAGTTAAGAAAATAGCGTAAAGTAACTAAATAGCGTAAGTTAAGTAAGTAATGTAAGTTAAGTAAATAGCATAAAGTAAGTAAGTAACGTAAGATAAGTAAGTAACGTAAGTTAAGTAAATAGCGTAAACTAAGTAACGTAAGATATTAGCTTACGTTACTGACTTACTTAACGCTATTTACTTACTTTACGCTATTTACTTATCGTAAATTAAGTAAGTAACGCAAGATAAGTAAATAGCGTAAAGTCAGTAAATAGCGTAAAGTAACGTAAGTTAAGTAAATAGCGTAAAGTAAGTAAATAGCGTAAGTTAAGTAAGTAACGTAAGTTAAGTAAATAGCATAAAGTAAGTAAGTAAGGTAAGATAAGGAAGTAAGGTAAGTTAAGTAAATAGCGTAAAGTAACTAAATAGCGTAAGTTAAGTAAGTAATGTAAGTTAAATAGCATAAAGTAAGTAAGTAACGTAAGATAAGTAAGTAACGTAAGTTAAGTAAATAGCGTAAAGTAAGTAACGTAAGATATTAGCTTACGTTACGGACTTACTTAACGCTATTTACTTACTTTACGCTATTTACTTAGCGTAAATTAAGTAAGTAACGTAAGATAAGTAAATAGCGTAAAGAAAGTAAATAGCGTAAAGTAACGTAAGTTAAGTAAATAGCGTAAAGTAAGTAAATAGCGTAAGTTAAGTAAGCAACGTAAGTTAAGTAAATAGCATAAAGTAAGTAAGTAAGGTAAGGTAAGTAAGTAAGGTAAGGTAAGTAAATAGCGTAAAGTAAGTAAATAGCGTAAGTTAAGTAACGTGTTATGTAAATATCTTAAAGTAAGTAAGTAACGTAAGATAAGTAAGTAACTTAAGGTAAGTAAATAGCGTAAAGTAAGTAACGTAAGTTAAGTAAATAGCGTAAAGTAAGTAAATAGCGTTATGTAAGTAAGTAACGGCAACAATTCAGGCTCGCCCTCGTCCCCGTAGAAAGGCACGCTCTCCATCTCGCTGTCAGCCACTGCAGCTTTCATCTTTCTCTGTAGCGAGGCGGACTTCGCAGTCGACTTTCCCTGCCGGTCCTCGCCCTTTCCCCTCGGGCACGCCGCCGCGCGGTGCCCCTCTTTGCCGCAGCACAGGCACGGCCCCTTCGCGTAGCGGCGCTCCTTCTCCTCTTCCCACGAACGTTGTCCGGGCCTCCCTGCGGTGTCCGAAGGGTGGGTGGGTTTCCCGTCTCGCCCCGACTTCGCCGCCCGTCTCTGCGCGAACACCTCGTGGGCATGCTCAGCCTTTCCCGCCAGCTGGATCCACCCGTACAGGCTGTCAGGGTCAGCTCAGGGGCGGGCGGCGGCGCGAGTTCCACCCTGGGAGCCCGGGGTCGTGACCGTGGTCTCTGGCGCGGTTTTCATGCCGGCAGCATCGCCCTCCCACCCCGAACGCGCCTCCTCCTGGATCGCCGAGAGCTCTCCCACAGGGGCTCTATCGGGTCGCCGCATGGTGGAGTCGGGCTCTCCCTCGCTCGACTCATCGCTTTCCACGAATAGCACGTCTGGCAAAAGCGCGCGAAAATACAAACTAAATCCCCTTGCTTGAGAAGCAACCCCTCCCTCGCCCGGCCAAGGCAACCGCCCCTTCCCAGGTGCTAGAAACCGTTAGCCTGCGCCTGGGAAAGCAACCTTGACTCCATGACCTAACCCAAACACATTCCAATACAGCAGCCAAGAGATAACACCTCAGTAGAGTGGAATTAGCAACCCGGTCTTGAGAGTAACCCCCTCCAAGGAAATGGCATGCGAGGCGTTACAATGTACCAGGCACTTTGAAACGGTGAACATGACATTACTTACTTTACGCTATTTACTTACTTTACGCTATTTACTTAGCATAAAGTAAGTAAGTAACTTAAGACAAGTAAATAGCGTAAAGTAAGTAAATAGCGTAAAGTAAGTAACGCAAGTTAAGAAAATAGCGTAAAGTAACTAAATAGCGTAAGTTAAGTAAGTAATGTAAGTTAAGTAAATAGCATAAAGTAAGTAAGTAACGTAAGATAAGTAAGTAACGTAAGTTAAGTAAATAGCGTAAACTAAGTAACGTAAGATATTAGCTTACGTTACTGACTTACTTAACGCTATTTACTTACTTTACGCTATTTACTTAGCGTAAATTATGTAAGTAACGCAAGATAAGTAAATAGCGTAAAGTCAGTAAATAGCGTAAAGTAACGTAAGTTAAGTAAATAGCGTAAAGTAAGTAAATAGCGTAAGTTAAGTAAGTAACGTAAGTTAAGTAAATAGCATAAAGTAAGTAAGTAAGGTAAGATAAGGAAGTAAGGTAAGTTAAGTAAATAGCGTAAAGTAACTAAATAGCGTAAGTTAAGTAAGTAATGTAAGTTAAATAGCATAAAGTAAGTAAGTAACGTAAGATAAGTAAGTAACGTAAGTTAAGTAAATAGCGTAAAGTAAGTAACGTAAGATATTAGCTTACGTTACGGACTTACTTAACGCTATTTACTTACTTTACGCTATTTACTTAGCGTAAATTAAGTAAGTAACGTAAGATAAGTAAATAGCGTAAAGAAAGTAAATAGCGTAAAGTAACGTAAGTTAAGTAAATAGCGTAAAGTAAGTAAATAGCGTAAGTTAAGTAAGTAACGTAAGTTAAGTAAATAGCATAAAGTAAGTAAGTAAGGTAAGGTAAGTAAGTAAGGTAAGGTAAGTAAATAGCGTAAAGTAAGTAAATAGCGTAAGTTAAGTAACGTGTTATGTAAATATCTTAAAGTAAGTAAGTAACGTAAGATAAGTAAGTAACTTAAGGTAAGTAAATAGCGTAAAGTAAGTAACGTAAGTTAAGTAAATAGCGTAAAGTAAGTAAATAGCGTTATGTAAGTAAGTAACGGCAACAATTCAGGCTCGCCCTCGTCCCCGTAGAAAGGCACGCTCTCCATCTCGCTGTCAGCCACTGCAGCTTTCATCTTTCTCTGTAGCGAGGCGGACTTCGCAGTCGAGTTTCCCTGCCGGTCCTCGCCCTTTCCCCTCGGGCACGCCACCGCGCGGTGCCCCTCTTTGCCGCAGCACAGGCACGGCCCCTTCGCGTAGCGGCGCTCCTTCTCCTCTTCCCACGAACGTTGTCCGGGCCTCCCTGCGGTGTCCGAAGGGTGGGTGGGTTTCCCGTCTCGCCCCGACTTCGCCGCCCGTCTCTGCGCGAACACCTCGTGGGCATGCTCAGCCTTTCCCGCCAGCTGGATCCCCCGTACAGGCTGTCAGGGTCAGCTCAGGGGCGGGCGGCGACGCGAGTTCCACCCTGGGAGCCCGGGGTCGTGACCGTGGTCTCTGGCGCGGTTTTCATGCCGGCAGCATCGCCCTCCCACCCCGAACGCGCCTCCTCCTGGATCGCCGAGAGCTCTCCCACAGGGGCTCTATCGGGTCGCCGCATGGTGGAGTCGGGCTCTCCCTCGCTCGACTCATCGCTTTCCCCGAATAGCACGTCTGGCAAAAGCGCGCGAAAATACAAACTAAATCCCCTTGCTTGAGAAGCAACCCCTCCCTCGCCCGGCCAAGGCAACCGCCCCTTCCCAGGTGCTAGAAACCGTTAGCCTGCGCCTGGGAAAGCAACCTTGACTCCATGACCTAACCCAAACACATTCCAATACAGCAGCCAAGAGATAACACCTCAGTAGAGTGGAATTAGCAACCCGGTCTTGAGAGTAACCCCCTCCAAGGAAATGGCATGCGAGGCGTTACAATGTACCAGGCACTTTGAAACGGTGAACATGACATTACTTACTTTACGCTATTTACTTACTTTACGCTATTTACTTAGCGTAAAGTAAGTAAGTAACTTAAGACAAGTAAATAGCGTAAAGTAAGTAAATAGCGTAAAGTAAGTAACGCAAGTTAAGAAAATAGCGTAAAGTAACTAAATAGCGTAAGTTAAGTAAGTAATGTAAGTTAAGTAAATAGCATAAAGTAAGTAAGTAACGTAAGATAAGTAAGTAACGTAAGTTAAGTAAATAGCGTAAACTAAGTAACGTAAGACATTAGCTTACGTTACTGACTTACTTAACGCTATTTACTTACTTTACGCTATTTACTTAGCGTAAATTAAGTAAGTAACGCAAGATAAGTAAATAGCGTAAAGTCAGTAAATAGCGTAAAGTAACGTAAGTTAAGTAAATAGCGTAAAGTAAGTAAATAGCGTAAGTTAAGTAAGTAACGTAAGTTAAGTAAATAGCATAAAGTAAGTAAGTAAGGTAAGATAAGGAAGTAAGGTAAGTTAAGTAAATAGCGTAAAGTAACTAAATAGCGTAAGTTAAGTAAGTAATGTAAGTTAAATAGCATAAAGTAAGTAAGTAACGTAAGATAAGTAAGTAACGTAAGTTAAGTAAATAGCGTAAAGTAAGTAACGTAAGATATTAGCTTACGTTACGGACTTACTTAACGCTATTTACTTACTTTACGCTATTTACTTAGCGTAAATTAAGTAAGTAACGTAAGATAAGTAAATAGCGTAAAGAAAGTAAATAGCGTAAAGTAACGTAAGTTAAGTAAATAGCGTAAAGTAAGTAAATAGCGTAAGTTAAGTAAGTAACGTAAGTTAAGTAAATAGCATAAAGTAAGTAAGTAAGGTAAGATAAGGAAGTAAGGTAAGTTAAGAAAATAGCGTAAAGTAACTAAATAGCGTAAGTTAAGTAAGTAATGTAAGTTAAGTAAAGAGCATAAAGTAAGTAAGTAACGTAAGATAAGTAAGTAACGTAAGTTAAGTAAATAGCGTAAAGTAAGTAACGTAAGATATTAGCTTACGTTACTGACTTACTTAACGCTATTTACTTACTTTACGCTATTTACTTAGCGTAAATTAAGTAAGTAACGTAAGATAAGTAAATAGCGTAAAGTCAGTAAATAGCGTAAAGTAACGTAAGTTAAGTAAATAGCGTAAAGTAAGTAAATAGCGTAAGTTAAGTAAGTAACGTAAGTTAAGTAAATAGCATAAAGTAAGTAAGTAAGGTAAGATAAGGAAGTAAGGTAAGTTAAGTAAATAGCGTAAAGTAACTAAATAGCGTAAGTTAAGTAATTAATGTAAGTTAAATAGCATAAAGTAAGTAAGTAACGTAAGATAAGTAAGTAACGTAAGTTAAGTAAATAGCGTAAAGTAAGTAACGTAAGATATTAGCTTACGTTACGGACTTACTTAACGCTATTTACTTACTTTACGCTATTTACTTAGCGTAAATTAAGTAAGTAACGTAAGATAAGTAAATAGCGTAAAGAAAGTAAATAGCGTAAAGTAACGTAAGTTAAGTAAATAGCGTAAAGTAAGTAAATAGCGTAAGTTAAGTAAGTAACGTATGTTAAGTAAATAGCATAAAGTAAGTAAGTAAGGTAAGGTAAGGTAAGTAAGTAAGGTAAGGTAAGTAAATAGCGTAAAGTAAGTAAATAGCGTAAGTTAAGTAACGTGTTATGTAAATATCTTAAAGTAAGTAAGTAACGTAAGATAAGTAAGTAACTTAAGGTAAGTAAATAGCGTAAAGTAAGTAACGTAAGTTAAGTAAATAGCGTAAAGTAAGTAAATAGCGTTATGTAAGTAAGTAACGGCAACAATTCAGGCTCGCCCTCGTCCCCGTAGAAAGGCACGCTCTCCATCTCGCTGTCAGCCACTGCAGCTTTCATCTTTCTCTGTAGCGAGGCGGACTTCGCAGTTGAGTTTCCCTGCCGGTCCTCGCCCTTTCCCCTCGGGCACGCTGCCGCGCGGTGCCCCTCTTTGCCGCAGCACAGGCACGGCCCCTTCGCGTAGCGGCGCTCCTTCTCCTCTTCCCACGAACGTTGTCCGGGCCTCCCTGCGGTGTCCGAAGGGTGGGTGGGTTTCCCGTCTCGCCCCGATTTCGCCGCCTGTCTCTGCGCGAACAACTCGTGGGCATGCTCAGCCTTTCCCGCCAGCTGGATCCACCCGTACAGGCTGTCAGGGTCAGCTCAGGGGCAGGCGGCGGCGCGAGTTCCACCCTGGGAGCCCGGGGTCGTGACCGTGGTCTCTGGCGCGGTTTTCATGCCGGCAGCATCGCCCTCCCACCCCGAACGCGCCTCATCCTGGATCGCCGAGAGCTCTCCCACAGGGGCTCTATCGGGTCGCCGCATGGTGGAGTCGGGCTCTCCCTCGCTCGACTCATCGCTTTCCACGAATAGCACGTCTGGCAAAAGCGCGCGAAAATACAAACTAAATCCCCTTGCTTGAGAAGCAACCCCTCCCTCGCCCGGCCAAGGCAACCGCCCCTTCCCAGGTGCTAGAAACCGTTAGCCTGCGCCTGGGAAAGCAACCTTGACTCCATGACCTAACCCAAACACATTCCAATACAGCAGCCAAGAGATAACACCTCAGTAGAGTGGAATTAGCAACCCAGTCTTGAGAGTAACCCCCTCCAAGGAAATGGCATGCGAGGCGTTACAATGTACCAGGCACTTTGAAACGGTGAACATGACATTACTTACTTTACGCTATTTACTTACTTTACGCTATTTACTTAGCATAAAGTAAGTAAGTAACTTAAGACAAGTAAATAGCGTAAAGTAAGTAAATAGCGTAAAGTAAGTAACGCAAGTTAAGAAAATAGCGTAAAGTAACTAAATAGCGTAAATTAAGTAAGTAATGTAAGTTAAGTAAATAGCATAAAGTAAGTAAGTAACGTAAGATAAGTAAGTAACGTAAGTTAAGTAAATAGCGTAAACTAAGTAATGTAAGATATTAGCTTACGTTACTGACTTACTTAACGCTATTTACTTACTTTACGCTATTTACTTAGCGTAAATTAAGTAAGTAACGCAAGATAAGTAAATAGCGTAAAGTCAGTAAATAGCGTAAAGTAACGTAAGTTAAGTAAATAGCGTAAAGTAAGTAAATAGCGTAAGTTAAGTAAGTAACGTAAGTTAAGTAAATAGCATAAAGTAAGTAAGTAAGGTAAGATAAGGAAGTAAGGTATGTTAAGTAAATAGCGTAAAGTAACTAAATAGCGTAAGTTAAGTAAGTAATGTAAGTTAAATAGCATAAAGTAAGTAAGTAACGTAAGATAAGTAAGTAACGTAAGTTAAGTAAATAGCGTAAAGTAAGTAACGTAAGATATTAGCTTACGTTACGGACTTACTTAACGCTATTTACTTACTTTACGCTATTTACTTAGCGTAAATTAAGTAAGTAACGTAAGATAAGTAAATAGCGTAAAGAAAGTAAATAGCGTAAAGTAACGTAAGTTAAGTAAATAGCGTAAAGTAAGTAAATAGCGTAAGTTAAGTAAGTAACGTAAGTTAAGTAAATAGCATAAAGTAAGTAAGTAAGGTAAGATAAGGAAGTAAGGTAAGTTAAGAAAATAGCATAAAGTAACTAAATAGCGTAAGTTAAGTAAGTAATGTAAGTTAAGTAAAGAGCATAAAGTAAGTAAGTAACGTAAGATAAGTAAGTAACGTAAGTTAAGTAAATAGCGTAAAGTAAGTAACGTAAGATATTAGCTTACGTTACTGACTTACTTAACACTATTTACTTACTTTACGCTATTTACTTAGCGTAAATTAAGTAAGTAACGTAAGATAAGTAAATAGCGTAAAGTCAGTAAATAGCGTAAGTTAAGTAACGTGTTATGTAAATATCTTAAAGTAAGTAAGTAACGTAAGATAAGTAAGTAACTTAAGGTAAGTAAATAGCGTAAAGTAAGTAACGTAAGTTAAGTAAATAGCGTAAAGTAAGTAAATAGCGTTATGTAAGTAAGTAACGGCAACAATTCAGGCTCGCCCTCGTCCCCGTAGAAAGGCACGCTCTCCATCTCGCTGTCAGCCACTGCAGCTTTCATCTTTCTCTGTAGCGAGGCGGACTTCGCAGTTGACTTTCCCTGCCGGTCCTCGCCCTTTCCCCTCGGGCACGCCGCCGCGCGGTGCCCCTCTTTGCCGCAGCACAGGCACGGCCCCTTCGCGTAGCGGCGCTCCTTCTCCTCTTCCCACGAACGTTGTCCGGGCCTCCCTGCGGTGTCCGAAGGGTGGGTGGGTTTCCCGTCTCGCCCCGACTTCGCCGCCCGTCTCTGCGCGAACACCTCGTGGGCATGCTCAGCCTTTCCCGCCAGCTGGATCCACCCGTACAGGCTGTCAGGGTCAGCTCAGGGGCGGGCGGCGGCGCGAGTTCCACCCTGGGAGCCCGGGGTCGTGACCGTGGTCTCTGGCGCAGTTTTCATGCCGGCAGCATCGCCCTCCCACCCCGAACGCGCCTCCTCCTGGATCGCCGAGAGCTCTCCCACAGGGGCTCTATCGGGTCGCCGCATGGTGGAGTCGGGCTCTCCCTCGCTCGACTCATCGCTTTCCACGAATAGCACGTCTGGCAAAAGCGCGCGAAAATACAAACTAAATCCCCTTGCTTGAGAAGCAACCCCTCCCTCGCCCGGCCAAGGCAACCGCCCCTTCCCAGGTGCTAGAAACCGTTAGCCTGCGCCTGGGAAAGCAACCTTGACTCCATGACCTAACCCAAACACATTCCAATACAGCTGCCAAGAGATAACACCTCAGTAGAGTGGAATTAGCAACCCGGTCTTGAGAGTAACCCCCTCCAAGGAAATGGCATGCGAGGCGTTACAATGTACCAGGCACTTTGAAACGGTGAACATGACATTACTTACTTTACGCTATTTACTTACTTTACGCTATTTACTTAGCATAAAGTAAGTAAGTAACTTAAGACAAGTAAATAGCGTAAAGTAAGTAAATAGCGTAAAGTAAGTAACGCAAGTTAAGAAAATAGCATAAAGTAACTAAATAGCGTAAGTTAAGTAAGTAATGTAAGTTAAGTAAATAGCATAAAGTAAGTAAGTAACGTAAGATAAGTAAGTAACGTAAGTTAAGTAAATAGCGTAAACTAAGTAACGTAAGATATTAGCTTACGTTACTGACTTACTTAACGCTATTTACTTACTTTACGCTAATTACTTAGCGTAAAATAAGTAAGTAACGTAAGATAAGTAAATAGCGTAAAGTCAGTAAATAGCGTAAAGTAACGTAACTTAAGTAAATAGCGTAAAGTAAGTAAATAGCGTAAGTTAAGTAAGTAATGTAAGTTAAGTAAATAGCATAAAGTAAGTAAGTAAGGTAAGATAAGGAAGTAAGGTAAGTTAAGAAAATAGCGTAAAGTAACTAAATAGCGTAAGTTAAGTAAGTAATGTAAGTTAAGTAAAGAGCATAAAGTAAGTAAGTAACGTAAGATAAGTAAGTAACGTAAGTTAAGTAAATAGCGTAAAGTAAGTAACGTAAGATATTAGCTTACGTTACTGACTTACTTAACGCTATTTACTTACTTTACGCTATTTACTTAGCATAAATTAAGTAAGTAACGCAAGATAAGTAAATAGCGTAAAGTCAGTAAATAGCGTAAAGTAACGTAAGTTAAGTAAATAGCGTAAAGTAAGTAAATAGCGTAAGTTAAGTAAGTAACGTAAGTTAAGTAAATAGCATAAAGTAAGTAAGTAAGGTAAGATAAGGAAGTAAGGTAAGTTAAGTAAATAGCGTAAAGTAACTAAATAGCGTAAGTTAAGTCAGTAATGTAAGTTAAATAGCATAAAGTAAGTAAGTAACGTAAGATAAGTAAGTAACGTAAGTTAAGTAAATAGCGTAAAGTAAGTAACGTAAGGTATTAGCTTACGTTACGGACTTACTTAACGCTATTTACTTACTTTACGCTATTTACTTAGCGTAAATTAAGTAAGTAACGTAAGATAAGTAAATAGCGTAAAAAAAGTAAATAGCGTAAAGTAACGTAAGTTAAGTAAATAGCGTAAAGTAAGTAAATAGCGTAAGTTAAGTAAGTAACGTAAGTTAAGTAAATAGCATAAAGTAATTAAGTAAGGTAAGGTAAGTAAGTAAGGTAAGGTAAGTAAATAGCGTAAAGTAAGTAAATAGCGTAAGTTAAGTAACGTGTTATGTAAATATCTTAAAGTAAGTAAGTAACGTAAGATAAGTAAGTAACTTAAGGTAAGTAAATAGCGTAAAGTAAGTAACGTAAGTTAAGTAAATAGCGTAAAGTAAGTAAATAGCGTTATGTAAGTAAGTAACGGCAACAATTCAGGCTCGCCCTCGTCCCCGTAGAAAGGCACGCTCTCCATCTCGCTGTCAGCCACTGCAGCTTTCATCTTTCTCTGTAGCGAGGCGGACTTCGCAGTCGACTTTCCCTGCCGGTCCTCGCCCTTTCCCCTCGGGCACGCCGCCGCGCGGTGCCCCTCTTTGCCGCAGCACAGGCACGGCCCCTTCGCGTAGCGGCGCTCCTTCTCCTCTTCCCACGAACGTTGTCCGGGCCTCCCTGCGGTGTCCGAAGGGTGGGTGGGTTTCCCGTCTCGCCCCGACTTCGCCGCCCGTCTCTGCGCGAACACCTCGTGGGCATGCTCAGCCTTTCCCACCAGCTGGATCCACCCGTACAGGCTGTCAGGGTCAGCTCAGGGGCGGGCGGCGGCGCGAGTTCCACCCTGGGAGCCCGGGGTCGTGACCGTGGTCTCTGGCGCGGTTTTCATGCCGGCAGCATCGCCCTCCCACCCCGAACGCGCCTCCTCCTGGATCGCCGAGAGCTCTCCCACAGGGGCTCTATCGGGTCGCCGCATGGTGGAGTCGGGCTCTCCCTCGCTCGACTCATCGCTTTCCACGAATAGCACGTCTGGCAAAAGCGCGCGAAAATACAAACTAAATCCCCTTGCTTGAGAAGCAACCCCTCCCTCGCCCGGCCAAGGCAACCACCCCTTCCCAGGTGCTAGAAACCGTTAGCCTGCGCCTGGGAAAGCAACCTTGACTCCATGACCTAACCCAAACACATTCCAATACAGCAGCCAAGAGATAACACCTCAGTAGAGTGGAATTAGCAACCCGCTCTTGAGAGTAACCCCCCTCCAAGGAAATGGCATGCGAGGCGTTACAATGTACCAGGCACTTTGAAACGGTGAACATGACATTACTTACTTTACGCTATTTACTTACTTTACGCTATTTACTTAGCATAAAGTAAGTAAGTAACATAAGACAAGTAAATAGCGTAAAGTAAGTAAATAGCGTAAGTTAAGTAAGTAATGTAAGTTAAGTAAATAGCATAAAGTAAGTAAGTAAGGTAAGATAAGGAAGTAAGGTAAGTTAAGTAAATAGCGTAAAGTAACTAAATAGCGTAAGTTAAGTAAGTAATGTAAGTTAAATAGCATAAAGTAAGTAAGTAACGTAAGATAAGTAAGTAACGTAAGTTAAGTAAATAGCGTAAAGTAAGTAACGTAAGATATTAGCTTACGTTACGGACTTACTTAACGCTATTTACTTACTTTACGCTATTTAATTAGTGTAAATTAAGTAAGTAACGTAAGATAAGTAAATAGCGTAAAGAAAGTAAATAGCGTAAAGTAACGTAAGTTAAGTAAATAGCGTAAAGTAAGTAACGTAAGATATTAGCTTACGTTACTGACTTACTTAACGCTATTTACTTACTTTACGCTATTTACTTAGCGTAAATTAAGTAAGTAACACAAGATAAGTAAATAGCGTAAAGTCAGCAAATAGCGTAAAGTAACGTAAGTTAAGTAAATAGCGTAAAGTAAGTAAATAGCGTAAGTTAAGTAAGTAACGTAAGTTAAGTAAATAGCATAAAGTAAGTAAGTAAGGTAAGATAAGGAAGTAAGGTAAGTTAAGTAAATAGCGTAAAGTAACTAAATAGCGTAAGTTAAGTAAGTAATGTAAGTTAAATAGCATAAAGTAAGTAAGTAACGTAAGATAAGTAAGTAACGTAAGTTAAGTAAATAGCGTAAAGTAAGTAACGTAAGATATTAGCTTACGTTACGGACTTACTTAACGCTATTTACTTACTTTACGCTATTTAATTAGTGTAAATTAAGTAAGTAACGTAAGATAAGTAAATAGCGTAAAGAAAGTAAATAGCGTAAAGTAACGTAAGTTAAGTAAATAGCGTAAGTTAAGTAAGTAACGTAAGTTAAGTAAATAGCATAAAGTAAGTAAGTAAGGTAAGGTAAGTAAGTAAGGTAAGGTAAGTAAATAGCGTAAAGTAAGTAAATAGCGTAAGTTAAGTAACGTGTTATGTAAATATCTTAAAGTAAGTAAGTAACGTAAGATAAGTAAGTAACTTAAGGTAAGTAAATAGCGTAAAGTAAGTAACGTAAGTTAAGTAAATAGCGTAAAGTAAGTAAATAGCGTTATGTAAGTAAGTAACGGCAACAATTCAGGCTCGCCCTCGTCCCCGTAGAAAGGCACGCTCTCCACCTCGCTGTCAGCCACTGCAGCTTTCATTTTTCTCTGTAGCGAGGCGGACTTCGCAGTTGACTTTCCCTGCCGGTCCTCGCCCTTTCCCCTCGGGCACGCCGCCGCGCGGTGCCCCTCTTTGCCGCAGCACAGGCACGGCCCCTTCGCGTAGCGGCGCTCCTTCTCCTCTTCCCACGAACGTTGTCCGGGCCTCCCTGCGGTGTCCGAAGGGTGGGTGGGTTTCCCGTCTCGCCCCGACTTCGCCGCCCGTCTCTGCGCGAACACCTCGTGGGCATGCTCAGCCTTTCCTGCCAGCTGGATCCACCCGTACAGGCTGTCAGGGTCAGCTCAGGGGCGGGCGGCGGCGCGAGTTCCACCCTGGGAGCCCGGGGTCGTGACCGTGGTCTCTGGCGCGGTTTTCATGCCGGCAGCATCGCCCTCCCACCCCGAACGCGCCTCCTCCTGGATCGCCGAGAGCTCTCCCACAGGGGCTCTATCGGGTCGCCGCATGGTGGAGTCGGGCTCTCCCTCGCTCGACTCATCGCTTTCCACGAATAGCACGTCTGGCAAAAGCGCGCGAAAATACAAACTAAATCCCCTTGCTTGAGAAGCAACCCCTCCCTCGCCCGGCCAAGGCAACCGCCCCTTCCCAGGTGCTAGAAACCGTTAGCCTGCGCCTGGGAAAGCAACCTTGACTCCATGACCTAACCCAAACACATTCCAATACAGCAGCCAAGAGATAACACCTCAGTAGAGTGGAATTAGCAACCCGCTCTTGAGAGTAACCCCCTCCAAGGAAATGGCATGCGAGGCGTTACAATGTACCAGGCACTTTGAAACGGTGAACATGACATTACTTACTTTACGCTATTTACTTACTTTACGCTATTTACTTAGCGTAAAATAAGTAAGTAACGTAAGATAAGTAAATAGCGTAAAGTCAGTAAATAGCGTAAAGTAACGTAAGTTAAGTAAATAGCGTAAAGTAAGTAAATAGCGTAAGTTAAGTAAGTAACGTAAGTTAAGTAAATAGCATAAAGTAAGTAAGTAAGGTAAGATAAGGAAGTAAGGTAAGTTAAGTAAATAGCGTAAAGTAACTAAATAGCGTAAGTTAAGTAAGTAATGTAAGTTAAATAGCATAAAGTAAGTAAGTAACGTAAGATAAGTAAGTAACGTAAGTTAAGTAAATAGCGTAAAGTAAGTAACGTAAGATATTAGCTTACGTTACGGACTTACTTAACGCTATTTACTTTACGCTATTTACTTAGCGTAAATTAAGTAAGTAACGTAAGATAAGTAAATAGCGTAAAGAAAGTAACGCAAGTTAAGAAAATAGCGTAAAGTAACTAAATAGCGTAAGTTAAGTAAGTAATGTAAGTTAAGTAAATAGCATAAAGTAAGTCAGTAACGTAAGATAAGTAAGTAACGTAAGTTAAGTAAATAGCGTAAACTAAGTAACGTAAGATATTAGCTTACGTTACTGACTTACTTAACGCTATTTACTTACTTTACGCTATTTACTTAGCGTAAAATAAGTAAGTAACGTAAGTTAAGTAAATAGCATAAAGTAAGTAAGTAAGGTAAGATAAGGAAGTAAGGTAAGTTAAGTAAATAGCGTAAAGTAACTAAATAGCGTAAGTTAAGTAAGTAATGTAAGTTAAATAGCATAAAGTAAGTAAGTAACGTAAGATAAGGAAGTAAGGTAAGTTAAGAAAATAGCGTAAAGTAACTAAATAGCGTAAGTTAAGTAAGTAATGTAAGTTAAGTAAAGAGCATAAAGTAAGTAAGTAACGTAAGATAAGTAAGTAACGTAAGTTAAGTAAATAGCGTAAAGTAAGTAACGTAAGATATTAGCTTACGTTACTGACTTACTTAACGCTATTTACTTACTTTACGCTTCTTACTTAGCATAAATTAAGTAAGTAAAGCAAGATAAGTACATAGCGTAAAGTCAGTAAATAGCGTAAAGTAACGTAAGTTAAGTAAATAGCGTAAAGTAAGTAAATAGCGTAAGTTAAGTAAGTAACGTAAGTTAAGTAAATAGCATAAAGTAAGTAAGTAAGGTAAGATAAGGAAGTAAGGTAAGTTAAGTAAATAGCGTAAAGTAACTAAATAGCGTAAGTTAAGTAAGTAATGTAAGTTAAATAGCATAAAGTAAGTAAGTAACGTAAGATAAGTAAGTAACGTAAGTTAAGTAAATAGCGTAAAGTAAGTAACGTAAGATATTAGCTTACGTTACTGACTTACATAACGCTATTTACTTACTTTACGCTATTTACTTAGCGTAAATTAAGTAAGTAACGCAAGATAAGTAAATAGCGTAAAGTCAGTAAATAGCGTAAAGTAACGTAAGTTAAGTAAATAGCGTAAAGTAAGTAAATAGCGTAAGTTAAGTAAGTAACGTAAGTTAAGTAAATAGCATAAAGTAAGTAAGTAAGGTAAGATAAGGAAGTAAGGTAAGTTAAGTAAATAGCGTAAAGTAACTAAATAGCGTAAGTTAAGTAAGTAATGTAAGTTAAATAGCATAAAGTAAGTAAGTAACGTAAGATAAGTAAGTAACGTAAGTTAAGTAAATAGCGTAAAGTAAGTAACGTAAGATATTAGCTTACGTTACGGACTTACTTAACGCTATTTACTTACTTTACGCTATTTAATTAGTGTAAATTAAGTATGTAACGTAACATAAGTAAATAGCGTAAAGAAAGTAAATAGCGTAAAGTAACGTAAGTTAAGTAAATAGCGTAAGTTAAGTAACGTGTTATGTAAATATCTTAAAGTAAGTAAGTAACGTAAGATAAGTAAGTAACTTAAGGTAAGTAAATAGCGTAAAGTAAGTAACGTAAGTTAGGTAAATAGCGTAAAGTAAGTAAATTGCGTTATGTAAGTAAGTAACGGCAACAATTCAGGCTCGCCCTCGTCCCCGTAGAAAGGCACGCTCTCCACCTCGCTGTCAGCCACTGCAGCTTTCATTTTTCTCTGTAGCGAGGCGGACTTCGCAGTTGACTTTCCCTGCCGGTCCTCGCCCTTTCCCCTCGGGCACGCCGCCGCGCGGTGCCCCTCTTTGCCGCAGCACAGGCACGGCCCCTTCGCGTAGCGGCGCTCCTTCTCCTCTTCCCACGAACGTTGTCCGGGCCTCCCTGCGGTGTCCGAAGGGTGGGTGGGTTTCCCGTCTCGCCCCGACTTCGCCGCCCGTCTCTGCGCGAACACCTCGTGGGCATGCTCAGCCTTTCCTGCCAGCTGGATCCACCCGTACAGGCTGTCAGGGTCAGCTCAGGGGCGGGCGGCGGCGCGAGTTCCACCCTGGGAGCCCGGGGTCGTGACCGTGGTCTCTGGCGCGGTTTTCATGCCGGCAGCATCGCCCTCCCACCCCGAACGCGCCTCCTCCTGGATCGCCGAGAGCTCTCCCACAGGGGCTCTATCGGGTCGCCGCATGGTGGAGTCGGGCTCTCCCTCGCTCGACTCATCGCTTTCCACGAATAGCACGTCTGGCAAAAGCGCGCGAAAATACAAACTAAATCCCCTTGCTTGAGAAGCAACCCCTCCCTCGCCCGGCCAAGGCAACCGCCCCTTCCCAGGTGCTAGAAACCGTTAGCCTGCGCCTGGGAAAGCAACCTTGACTCCATGACCTAACCCAAACACATTCCAATACAGCAGCCAAGAGATAACACCTCAGTAGAGTGGAATTAGCAACCCGCTCTTGAGAGTAACCCCCTCCAAGGAAATGGCATGCGAGGCGTTACAATGTACCAGGCACTTTGAAACGGTGAACATGACATTACTTACTTTACGCTATTTACTTACTTTACGCTATTTACTTAGCGTAAAATAAGTAAGTAACGTAAGATAAGTAAATAGCGTAAAGTCAGTAAATAGCGTAAAGTAACGTAAGTTAAGTAAATAGCGTAAAGTAAGTAAATAGCGTAAGTTAAGTAAGTAACGTAAGTTAAGTAAATAGCATAAAGTAAGTAAGTAAGGTAAGATAAGGAAGTAAGGTAAGTTAAGTAAATAGCGTAAAGTAACTAAATAGCGTAAGTTAAGTAAGTAATGTAAGTTAAATAGCATAAAGTAAGTAAGTAACGTAAGATAAGTAAGTAACGTAAGTTAAGTAAATAGCGTAAAGTAAGTAACGTAAGATATTAGCTTACGTTACGGACTTACTTAACGCTATTTACTTTACGCTATTTACTTAGCGTAAATTAAGTAAGTAACGTAAGATAAGTAAATAGCGTAAAGAAAGTAACGCAAGTTAAGAAAATAGCGTAAAGTAACTAAATAGCGTAAGTTAAGTAAGTAATGTAAGTTAAGTAAATAGCATAAAGTAAGTCAGTAACGTAAGATAAGTAAGTAACGTAAGTTAAGTAAATAGCGTAAACTAAGTAACGTAAGATATTAGCTTACGTTACTGACTTACTTAACGCTATTTACTTACTTTACGCTATTTACTTAGCGTAAAATAAGTAAGTAACGTAAGTTAAGTAAATAGCATAAAGTAAGTAAGTAAGGTAAGATAAGGAAGTAAGGTAAGTTAAGTAAATAGCGTAAAGTAACTAAATAGCGTAAGTTAAGTAAGTAATGTAAGTTAAATAGCATAAAGTAAGTAAGTAACGTAAGATAAGGAAGTAAGGTAAGTTAAGAAAATAGCGTAAAGTAACTAAATAGCGTAAGTTAAGTAAGTAATGTAAGTTAAGTAAAGAGCATAAAGTAAGTAAGTAACGTAAGATAAGTAAGTAACGTAAGTTAAGTAAATAGCGTAAAGTAAGTAACGTAAGATATTAGCTTACGTTACTGACTTACTTAACGCTATTTACTTACTTTACGCTTCTTACTTAGCATAAATTAAGTAAGTAAAGCAAGATAAGTACATAGCGTAAAGTCAGTAAATAGCGTAAAGTAACGTAAGTTAAGTAAATAGCGTAAAGTAAGTAAATAGCGTAAGTTAAGTAAGTAACGTAAGTTAAGTAAATAGCATAAAGTAAGTAAGTAAGGTAAGATAAGGAAGTAAGGTAAGTTAAGTAAATAGCGTAAAGTAACTAAATAGCGTAAGTTAAGTAAGTAATGTAAGTTAAATAGCATAAAGTAAGTAAGTAACGTAAGATAAGTAAGTAACGTAAGTTAAGTAAATAGCGTAAAGTAAGTAACGTAAGATATTAGCTTACGTTACTGACTTACATAACGCTATTTACTTACTTTACGCTATTTACTTAGCGTAAATTAAGTAAGTAACGCAAGATAAGTAAATAGCGTAAAGTCAGTAAATAGCGTAAAGTAACGTAAGTTAAGTAAATAGCGTAAAGTAAGTAAATAGCGTAAGTTAAGTAAGTAACGTAAGTTAAGTAAATAGCATAAAGTAAGTAAGTAAGGTAAGATAAGGAAGTAAGGTAAGTTAAGTAAATAGCGTAAAGTAACTAAATAGCGTAAGTTAAGTAAGTAATGTAAGTTAAATAGCATAAAGTAAGTAAGTAACGTAAGATAAGTAAGTAACGTAAGTTAAGTAAATAGCGTAAAGTAAGTAACGTAAGATATTAGCTTACGTTACGGACTTACTTAACGCTATTTACTTACTTTACGCTATTTAATTAGTGTAAATTAAGTATGTAACGTAACATAAGTAAATAGCGTAAAGAAAGTAAATAGCGTAAAGTAACGTAAGTTAAGTAAATAGCGTAAGTTAAGTAACGTGTTATGTAAATATCTTAAAGTAAGTAAGTAACGTAAGATAAGTAAGTAACTTAAGGTAAGTAAATAGCGTAAAGTAAGTAACGTAAGTTAGGTAAATAGCGTAAAGTAAGTAAATTGCGTTATGTAAGTAAGTAACGGCAACAATTCAGGCTCGCCCTCGTCCCCGTAGAAAGGCACGCTCTCCATCTCGCTGTCAGCCACTGCAGCTTTCATCTTTCTCTGTAGCGAGGCGGACTTCGCAGTTGACTTTCCCTGCCGGTCCTCGCCCTTTCCCCTCGGGCACGCCGCCGCGCGGTGCCCCTCTTTGCCGCAGCACAGGCACGGCCCCTTCGCGTAGCGGCGCTCCTTCTCCTCTTCCCACGAACGTTGTCCGGGCCTCCCTGCGGTGTCCGAAGGGTGGGTGGGTTTCCCGTCTCGCCCCGACTTCGCCGCCCGTCTCTGCGCGAACACCTCGTGGGCATGCTCAGCCTTTCCCGCCAGCTGGATCCACCCGTACAGGCTGTCAGGGTCAGCTCAGGGGCGGGCGGCGGCGCGAGTTCCACCCTGGGAGCCCGGGGTCGTGACCGTGGTCTCTGGCGCAGTTTTCATGCCGGCAGCATCGCCCTCCCACCCCGAACGCGCCTCCTCCTGGATCGCCGAGAGCTCTCCCACAGGGGCTCTATCGGGTCGCCGCATGGTGGAGTCGGGCTCTCCCTCGCTCGACTCATCGCTTTCCACGAATAGCACGTCTGGCAAAAGCGCGCGAAAATACAAACTAAATCCCCTTGCTTGAGAAGCAACCCCTCCCTCGCCCGGACAAGGCAACCGCCCCTTCCCAGGTGCTAGAAACCGTTAGCCTGCGCCTGGGAAAGCAACCTTGACTCCATGACCTAACCCAAACACATTCCAATACAGCTGCCAAGAGATAACACCTCTGTAGAGTGGAATTAGCAACCCGGTCTTGAGAGTAACCCCCTCCAAGGAAATGGCATGCGAGGCGTTACAATGTACCAGGCACTTTGAAACGGTGAACATGACATTACTTACTTTACGCTATTTACTTACTTTACGCTATTTACTTAGCATAAAGTAAGTAAGTAACTTAAGACAAGTAAATAGCGTAAAGTAAGTAAATAGCGTAAAGTAAGTAACGCAAGTTAAGAAAATAGCATAAAGTAACTAAATAGCGTAAGTTAAGTAAGTAATGTAAGTTAAGTAAATAGCATAAAGTAAGTAAGTAACGTAAGATAAGTAAGTAACGTAAGTTAAGTAAATAGCGTAAACTAAGTAACGTAAGATATTAGCTTACGTTACTGACTTACTTAACGCTATTTACTTACTTTACGCTAATTACTTAGCGTAAAATAAGTAAGTAACGTAAGATAAGTAAATAGCGTAAAGTCAGTAAATAGCGTAAAGTAACGTAACTTAAGTAAATAGCGTAAAGTAAGTAAATAGCGTAAGTTAAGTAAGTAATGTAAGTTAAGTAAATAGCATAAAGTAAGTAAGTAAGGTAAGATAAGGAAGTAAGGTAAGTTAAGAAAATAGCGTAAAGTAACTAAATAGCGTAAGTTAAGTAAGTAATGTAAGTTAAGTAAAGAGCATAAAGTAAGTAAGTAACGTAAGATAAGTAAGTAACGTAAGTTAAGTAAATAGCGTAAAGTAAGTAACGTAAGATATTAGCTTACGTTACTGACTTACTTAACGCTATTTACTTACTTTACGCTATTTACTTAGCATAAATTAAGTAAGTAACGCAAGATAAGTAAATAGCGTAAAGTCAGTAAATAGCGTAAAGTAACGTAAGTTAAGTAAATAGCGTAAAGTAAGTAAATAGCGTAAGTTAAGTAAGTAACGTAAGTTAAGTAAATAGCATAAAGTAAGTAAGTAAGGTAAGATAAGGAAGTAAGGTAAGTTAAGTAAATAGCGTAAAGTAACTAAATAGCGTAAGTTAATTCAGTAATGTAAGTTAAATAGCATAAAGTAAGTAAGTAACGTAAGATAAGTAAGTAACGTAAGTTAAGTAAATAGCGTAAAGTAAGTAACGTAAGGTATTAGCTTACGTTACGGACTTACTTAACGCTATTTACTTACTTTACGCTATTTACTTAGCGTAAATTAAGTAAGTAACGTAAGATAAGTAAATAGCGTAAAGAAAGTAAATAGCGTAAAGTAACGTAAGTTAAGTAAATAGCGTAAAGTAAGTAAATAGCGTAAGTTAAGTAAGTAACGTAAGTTAAGTAAATAGCATAAAGTAATTAAGTAAGGTAAGGTAAGTAAGTAAGGTAAGGTAAGTAAATAGCGTAAAGTAAGTAAATAGCGTAAGTTAAGTAACGTGTTATGTAAATATCTTAAAGTAAGTAAGTAACGTAAGATAAGTAAGTAACTTAAGGTAAGTAAATAGCGTAAAGTAAGTAACGTAAGTTAAGTAAATAGCGTAAAGTAAGTAAATAGCGTTATGTAAGTAAGTAACGGCAACAATTCAGGCTCGCCCTCGTCCCCGTAGAAAGGCACGCTCTCCATCTCGCTGTCAGCCACTGCAGCTTTCATCTTTCTCTGTAGCGAGGCGGACTTCGCAGTCGACTTTCCCTGCCGGTCCTCGCCCTTTCCCCTCGGGCACGCCGCCGCGCGGTGCCCCTCTTTGCCGCAGCACAGGCACGGCCCCTTCGCGTAGCGGCGCTCCTTCTCCTCTTCCCACAAACGTTGTCCGGGCCTCCCTGCGGTGTCCGAAGGGTAGGTGGGTTTCCCGTCTCGCCCCGACTTCGCCGCCCGTCTCTGCGCGAACACCTCGTGGGCATGCTCAGCCTTTCCCACCAGCTGGATCCACCCGTACAGGCTGTCAGGGTCAGCTCAGGGGCGGGCGGCGGCGCGAGTTCCACCCTGGGAGCCCGGGGTCGTGACCGTGGTCTCTGGCGCGGTTTTCATGCCGGCAGCATCGCCCTCCCACCCCGAACGCGCCTCCTCCTGGATCGCCGAGAGCTCTACCACAGGGGCTCTATCGGGTCGCCGCATGGTGGAGTCGGGCTCTCCCTCGCTCGACTCATCGCTTTCCACGAATAGCACGTCTGGCAAAAGCGCGCGAAAATACAAACTAAATCCCCTTGCTTGAGAAGCAACCCCTCCCTCACCCGGCCAAGGCAACCACCCCTTCCCAGGTGCTAGAAACCGTTAGCCTGCGCCTGGGAAAGCAACCTTGACTCCATGACCTAACCCAAACACATTCCAATACAGCAGCCAAGAGATAACACCTCAGTAGAGTGGAATTAGCAACCCGCTCTTGAGAGTAACCCCCTCCAAGGAAATGGCATGCGAGGCGTTACAATGTACCAGGCACTTTGAAACGGTGAACATGACATTACTTACTTTACGCTATTTACTTACTTTACGCTATTTACTTAGCATAAAGTAAGTAAGTAACATAAGACAAGTAAATAGCGTAAAGTAAGTAAATAGCGTAAGTTAAGTAAGTAATGTAAGTTAAGTAAATAGCATAAAGTAAGTAAGTAAGGTAAGATAAGGAAGTAAGGTAAGTTAAGTAAATAGCGTAAAGTAACTAAATAGCGTAAGTTAAGTAAGTAATGTAAGTTAAATAGCATAAAGTAAGTAAGTAACGTAAGATAAGTAAGTAACGTAAGTTAAGTAAATAGCGTAAAGTAAGTAACGTAAGATATTAGCTTACGTTACGGACTTACTTAACGCTATTTACTTACTTTACGCTATTTAATTAGTGTAAATTAAGTAAGTAACGTAAGATAAGTAAATAGCGTAAAGAAAGTAAATAGCGTAAAGTAACGTAAGTTAAGTAAATAGCGTAAGTTAAGTAAGTAACGTAAGTTAAGTAAATAGCATAAAGTAAGTAAGTAAGGTAAGGTAAGTAAGTAAGGTATGGTAAGTAAATAGCGTAAAGTAAGTAAATAGCGTAAGTTAAGTAACGTGTTATGTAAATATCTTAAAGTAAGTAAGTAACGTAAGATAAGTAAGTAACTTAAGGTAAGTAAATAGCGTAAAGTAAGTAACGTAAGTTAAGTAAATAGCGTAAAGTAAGTAAATAGCGTTATGTAAGTAAGTAACGGCAACAATTCAGGCTCGCCCTCGTCCCCGTAGAAAGGCACGCTCTCCATCTCGCTGTCAGCCACTGCAGCTTTCATCTTTCTCTGTAGCGAGGCGGACTTCGCAGTCGACTTTCCCTGCCGGTCCTCGCCCTTTCCCCTCAGGCACGCCGCCGCGCGGTGCCCCTCTTTGCCGCAGCACAGGCACGGCCCCATCGCGTAGCGGCGCTCCTTCTCCTCTTCCCACGAACGTTGTCCGGGCCTCCCTGCGGTGTCCGAAGGGTGGGTGGGTTTCCCGTCTCGCCCCGACTTCGCCGCCCGTCTCTGCGCGAACACCTCGTGGGCATGCTCAGCCTTTCCCGCCAGCTGGATCCACCCGTACAGGCTGTCAGGGTCATCTCGTCCCAGCGACCAGCGCAGCACTTTGGTGTTTAGACCATCCTTGAACAAGTCTATTATGGTTGCCTGCGACCAGTCTTCCACCTTCCCCGCTAGCGCTTTAAACTCCAGCGCGTAATCAGCCACGGTTCTCGATCCCTGCTTGAGTTCTTTCAAGGCACGCTTTGCCCGCTCCTTAGCCAGTGGATCTTTGAAATGGTGCTGAAGAGCCCAGAGGAATTCGTCGAATTTCTCCAATTCAGGGGCTTCCGACTGGCACATCTGTACCTTCCAGTCCGCTGCCCTCCCCTTGAGCTTCGTGGCAATGGTAATGATTCTTGCTTTTTCCGAGCGAAAAAGCGACCCCCATTCTTCCATGTAAGCCTTGGCATTCGCCAAAAAGAACGAGAGCTTCGTCAGGTCTCCATCGAACTTGACAGGGAAATCCCTCAGCCCTCCGCCCGGTGGGCCGCGCCCCCCCACTGGCGGTTCGGCGGCTTTGACAGCTCCCTGCTGCCACCGCTCAGGGGCGGGCGGCGGCGCGAGTTCCACCCTGGGAGCCCGGGTCCCCTCTCTCGAGCGAGCTCCCCTTCTCCGCTCCGGAGACTGTAGCTGGGAGGAAGGGGTCGAATGGCGCTGGCTTGACCCTTGCCGCTCTTCTCTCAGCGAACTCAAGTCCATGCTCATTTTCTGCAGGATGAGCTCCAGGGAGTCCATCTTCGACTCTAAAACCCGGATTCGGTCTGGGGTGGGGGAGTCTCCCCCCGGCGCCACCTGAACCACTGTCGGGGACAGCGGGTATCTCTGCCTCCAGGATGAGCCCTTCACCTCCGAGAAGTCCCCACGACTTTCTTCCCAGGTGACCAGTTCGCCCGGGGTCGTGACCGTGGTCTCTGGCGCGGTTTTCATGCCGGCAGCATCGCCCTCCCACCCCGAACGCGCCTCCTCCTGGATCGCCGAGAGCTCTCCCACAGGGGCTCTATCGGGTCGCCGCATGGTGGAGTCGGGCTCTCCCTCGCTCGACTCATCGCTTTCCACGAATAGCACGTCTGGCAAAAGCGCGCGAAAATACAAACTAAATCCCCTTGCTTGAGAAGCAACCCCTCCCTCACCCGGCCAAGGCAACCGCCCCTTCCCAGGTGCTAGAAACCGTTAGCCTGCGCCTGGGAAAGCAACCTTGACTCCATGACCTAACCCAAACACATTCCAATACAGCAGCCAAGAGATAACACCTCAGTAGAGTGGAATTAGCAACCCGCTCTTGAGAGTAACCCCCTCCAAGGAAATGGCATGCGAGGCGTTACAATGTACCAGGCACTTTGAAACGGTGAACATGACATTACTTACTTTACGCTATTTACTTACTTTACGCTATTTACTTAGCATAAAGTAAGTAAGTAACATAAGACAAGTAAATAGCGTAAAGTAAGTAAATAGCGTAAGTTAAGTAAGTAATGTAAGTTAAGTAAATAGCATAAAGTAAGTAAGTAAGGTAAGATAAGGAAGTAAGGTAAGTTAAGTAAATAGCGTAAAGTAACTAAATAGCGTAAGTTAAGTAAGTAATGTAAGTTAAATAGCATAAAGTAAGTAAGTAACGTAAGATAAGTAAGTAACGTAAGTTAAGTAAATAGCGTAAAGTAAGTAACGTAAGATATTAGCTTACGTTACGGACTTACTTAACGCTATTTACTTACTTTACGCTATTTAATTAGTGTAAATTAAGTAAGTAACGTAAGATAAGTAAATAGCGTAAAGAAAGTAAATAGCGTAAAGTAACGTAAGTTAAGTAAATAGCGTAAGTTAAGTAAGTAACGTAAGTTAAGTAAATAGCATAAAGTAAGTAAGTAAGGTAAGGTAAGTAAGTAAGGTATGGTAAGTAAATAGCGTAAAGTAAGTAAATAGCGTAAGTTAAGTAACGTGTTATGTAAATATCTTAAAGTAAGTAAGTAACGTAAGATAAGTAAGTAACTTAAGGTAAGTAAATAGCGTAAAGTAAGTAACGTAAGTTAAGTAAATAGCGTAAAGTAAGTAAATAGCGTTATGTAAGTAAGTAACGGCAACAATTCAGGCTCGCCCTCGTCCCCGTAGAAAGGCACGCTCTCCATCTCGCTGTCAGCCACTGCAGCTTTCATCTTTCTCTGTAGCGAGGCGGACTTCGCAGTCGACTTTCCCTGCCGGTCCTCGCCCTTTCCCCTCGGGCACGCCGCCGCGCGGTGCCCCTCTTTGCCGCAGCACAGGCACGGCCCCATCGCGTAGCGGCGCTCCTTCTCCTCTTCCCACGAACGTTGTCCGGGCCTCCCTGCGGTGTCCGAAGGGTGGGTGGGTTTCCCGTCTCGCCCCGACTTCGCCGCCCGTCTCTGCGCGAACACCTCGTGGGCATGCTCAGCCTTTCCCGCCAGCTGGATCCACCCGTACAGGCTGTCAGGGTCATCTCGTCCCAGCGACCAGCGCAGCACTTTGGTGTTTAGACCATCCTTGAACAAGTCTATTATGGTTGCCTGCGACCAGTCTTCCACCTTCCCCGCTAGCGCTTTAAACTCCAGCGCGTAATCAGCCACGGTTCTCGATCCCTGCTTGAGTTCTTTCAAGGCACGCTTTGCCCGCTCCTTAGCCAGTGGATCTTCGAAATGGTGCTGAAGAGCCCAGAGGAATTTGTCGAATTTCTCCAATTCAGGGGCTTCCGACTGGCACATCTGTACCTTCCAGTCCGCTGCCCTCCCCTTGAGCTTCGTGGCAATGGTAATGATTCTTGCTTTTTCCGAGCGAAAAAGCGACCCCCATTCTTCCATGTAAGCCTTGGCATTCGCCAAAAACAACGAGAGCTTGGTCAGGTCTCCATCGAACTTGACAGGGAAATCCCTCAGCCCTCCGCCCGGCGGGCCGCGCCCCCCCACTGGCGGTTCGGCGGCTTTGACAGCTCCCTGCTGCCTCCGCTCAGGGGCGGGCGGCGGCGCGAGTTCCACCCTGGGAGCCCGGGTCCCCTCTCTCGAGCGAGCTCCCCTTCTCCGCTCCGGAGACTGTAGCTGGGAGGAAGGGGTCGAATGGCGCTGGCTTGACCCTTGCCGCTCTTCTCTCATCGAACTCAAGTCCATGCTCATTTTCTGCAGGATGAGCTCCAGGGAGTCCATCTTCGACTCTAAAACCCGGATTCGGTCTGGGGTGGGGGAGTCTCCCCCCGGCGCCACCTGAACCACTGTCGGGGACAGCGGGTATCTCTGCCTCCAGGATGAGCCCTTCACCTCCGAGAAGTCCCCACGACTTTCTTCCCAGGTGACCAGTTCGCCCGGGGTCGTGACCGTGGTCTCTGGCGCGGTTTTCATGCCGGCAGCATCGCCCTCCCACCCCGAACGCGCCTCCTCCTGGATCGCCGAGAGCTCTCCCACAGGGGCTCTATCGGGTCGCCGCATGGTGGAGTCGGGCTCTCCCTCGCTCGACTCATCGCTTTCCACGAATAGCACGTCTGGCAAAAGCGCGCGAAAATACAAACTAAATCCCCTTGCTTGAGAAGCAACCCCTCCCTCGCCCGGCCAAGGCAACCGCCCCTTCCCAGGTGCTAGAAACCGTTAGCCTGCGCCTGGGAAAGCAACCTTGACTCCATGACCTAACCCAAACACATTCCAATACAGCAGCCAAGAGATAACACCTCAGTAGAGTGGAATTAGCAACCCGCTCTTGAGAGTAACCCCCTCCAAGGAAATGGCATGCGAGGCATTACAATGTACCAGGCACTTTGAAACGGTGAACATGACATTACTTACTTTACGCTATTTACTTACTTTACGCTATTTACTTAGCATAAAGTAAGTAAGTAACATAAGACAAGTAAATAGCGTAAAGTAAGTAAATAGCGTAAGTTAAGTAAGTAATGTAAGTTAAGTAAATAGCATAAAGTAAGTAAGTAAGGTAAGATAAGGAAGTAAGGTAAGTTAAGTAAATAGCGTAAAGTAACTAAATAGCGTAAGTTAAGTAAGTAATGTAAGTTAAATAGCATAAAGTAAGTAAGTAACGTAAGATAAGTAAGTAACGTAAGTTAAGTAAATAGCGTAAAGTAAGTAACGTAAGATATTAGCTTACGTTACGGACTTACTTAACGCTATTTACTTACTTTACGCTATTTAATTAGTGTAAATTAAGTAAGTAACGTAAGATAAGTAAATAGCGTAAAGAAAGTAAATAGCGTAAAGTAACGTAAGTTAAGTAAATAGCGTAAGTTAAGTAAGTAACGTAAGTTAAGTAAATAGCATAAAGTAAGTAAGTAAGGTAAGGTAAGTAAGTAAGGTATGGTAAGTAAATAGCGTAAAGTAAGTAAATAGCGTAAGTTAAGTAACGTGTTATGTAAATATCTTAAAGTAAGTAAGTAACGTAAGATAAGTAAGTAACTTAAGGTAAGTAAATAGCGTAAAGTAAGTAACGTAAGTTAAGTAAATAGCGTAAAGTAAGTAAATAGCGTTATGTAAGTAAGTAACGGCAACAATTCAGGCTCGCCCTCGTCCCCGTAGAAAGGCACGCTCTCCATCTCGCTGTCAGCCACTGCAGCTTTCATCTTTCTCTGTAGCGAGGCGGACTTCGCAGTCGACTTTCCCTGCCGGTCCTCGCCCTTTCCCCTCGGGCACGCCGCCGCGCGGTGCCCCTCTTTGCCGCAGCACAGGCACGGCCCCATCGCGTAGCGGCGCTCCTTCTCCTCTTCCCACGAACGTTGTCCGGGCCTCCCTGCGGTGTCCGAAGGGTGGGTGGGTTTCCCGTCTCGCCCCGACTTCGCCGCCCGTCTCTGCGCGAACACCTCGTGGGCATGCTCAGCCTTTCCCGCCAGCTGGATCCACCCGTACAGGCTGTCAGGGTCATCTCGTCCCAGCGACCAGCGCAGCACTTTGGTGTTTAGACCATCCTTGAACAAGTCTATTATGGTTGCCTGCGACCAGTCTTCCACCTTCCCCGCTAGCGCTTTAAACTCCAGCGCGTAATCAGCCACGGTTCTCGATCCCTGCTTGAGTTCTTTCAAGGCACGCTTTGCCCGCTCCTTAGCCAGTGGATCTTCGAAATGGTGCTGAAGAGCCCAGAGGAATTTGTCGAATTTCTCCAATTCAGGGGCTTCCGACTGGCACATCTGTACCTTCCAGTCCGCTGCCCTCCCCTTGAGCTTCGTGGCAATGGTAATGATTCTTGCTTTTTCCGAGCGAAAAAGCGACCCCCATTCTTCCATGTAAGCCTTGGCATTCGCCAAAAACAACGAGAGCTTGGTCAGGTCTCCATCGAACTTGACAGGGAAATCCCTCAGCCCTCCGCCCGGCGGGCCGCGCCCCCCCACTGGCGGTTCGGCGGCTTTGACAGCTCCCTGCTGCCTCCGCTCAGGGGCGGGCGGCGGCGCGAGTTCCACCCTGGGAGCCCGGGTCCCCTCTCTCGAGCGAGCTCCCCTTCTCCGCTCCGGAGACTGTAGCTGGGAGGAAGGGGTCGAATGGCGCTGGCTTGACCCTTGCCGCTCTTCTCTCATCGAACTCAAGTCCATGCTCATTTTCTGCAGGATGAGCTCCAGGGAGTCCATCTTCGACTCTAAAACCCGGATTCGGTCTGGGGTGGGGGAGTCTCCCCCCGGCGCCACCTGAACCACTGTCGGGGACAGCGGGTATCTCTGCCTCCAGGATGAGCCCTTCACCTCCGAGAAGTCCCCACGACTTTCTTCCCAGGTGACCAGTTCGCCCGGGGTCGTGACCGTGGTCTCTGGCGCGGTTTTCATGCCGGCAGCATCGCCCTCCCACCCCGAACGCGCCTCCTCCTGGATCGCCGAGAGCTCTCCCACAGGGGCTCTATCGGGTCGCCGCATGGTGGAGTCGGGCTCTCCCTCGCTCGACTCATCGCTTTCCACGAATAGCACGTCTGGCAAAAGCGCGCGAAAATACAAACTAAATCCCCTTGCTTGAGAAGCAACCCCTCCCTCGCCCGGCCAAGGCAACCGCCCCTTCCCAGGTGCTAGAAACCGTTAGCCTGCGCCTGGGAAAGCAACCTTGACTCCATGACCTAACCCAAACACATTCCAATACAGCAGCCAAGAGATAACACCTCAGTAGAGTGGAATTAGCAACCCGCTCTTGAGAGTAACCCCCTCCAAGGAAATGGCATGCGAGGCATTACAATGTACCAGGCACTTTGAAACGGTGAACATGACATTACTTACATTACGCTATTTACTTACTTTACGCTATTTACTTAGCATAAAGTAAGTAAGTAACTTAAGACAAGTAAATAGCGTAAAGTAAGTAAATAGCGTAAAGTAAGTAACGCAAGTTAAGAAAATAGGGTAAAGTAACTAAATAGCGTAAGTTAAGTAAGTAATGTAAGTTAAGTAAATAGCATAAAGTAAGTAAGTAACGTAAGATAAGTAAGTAACGTAAGTTAAGTAAATAGCATAAAGTAAGTAAGTAAGGTAAGATAAGGAAGTAAGGTAAGTTAAGAAAATAGCGTAAAGTAACTAAATAGCGTAAGTTAAGTAAGTAATGTAAGTTAAGTAAAGAGCATAAAGTAAGTAAGTAACGTAAGATAAGTAAGTAACGTAAGTTAAGTAAATAGCGTAAAGTAAGTAACGTAAGATATTAGCTTACGTTACTGACTTACTTAACGCTATTTACTTACTTTACGCTATTTACTTAGCGTAAATTAAGTAAGTAACGCAAGATAAGTAAATAGCGTAAAGTCAGTAAATAGCGTAAAGTAACGTAAGTTAAGTAAATAGCGTAAAGTAAGTAAATAGCGTAAGTTAAGTAAGTAACGTAAGTTAAGTAAATAGCATAAAGTAAGTAAGTGAGGTAAGATAAGGAAGTAAGGTAAGTTAAGAAAATAGGGTAAAGTAACTAAATAGCGTAAGTTAAGTAATGTAAGTTAAATAGCGTAAAGTAAGTAACGTAAGATATTAGCTTACGTTACGGACTTACTTAACGCTATTTACTTACTTTACGCTATTTAATTAGTGTAAATTAAGTAAGTAACGTAAGATAAGTAAATAGCGTAAAGAAAGTAAATAGCGTAAAGTAACGTAAGTTAAGTAAATAGCGTAAGTTAAGTAAGTAACGTAAGTTAAGTAAATAGCATAAAGTAAGTAAGTAAGGTAAGGTAAGTAAGTAAGGTAAGGTAAGTAAATAGCGTAAAGTAAGTAAATAGCGTAAGTTAAGTAACGTGTTATGTAAATATCTTAAAGTAAGTAAGTAACGTAAGATAAGTAAGTAACTTAAGGTAAGTAAATAGCGTAAAGTAAGTAACGTAAGTTAAGTAAATAGCGTAAAGTAAGTAAATAGCGTTATGTAAGTAAGTAACGGCAACAATTCAGGCTCGCCCTTGTCCCCGTAGAAAGGCACGCTCTCCATCTCGCTGTCAGCCACTGCAGCTTTCATCTTTCTCTGTAGCGAGGCGGACTTCGCAGTCGACTTTCCCTGCCGGTCCTCGCCCTTTCCCCTCGGGCACGCCGCCGCGCGGTGCCCCTCTTTGCCGCAGCACAGGCACGGCCCCTTCGCGTAGCGGCGCTCCTTCTCCTCTTCCCACGAACGTTGTCCGGGCCTCCATGCGGTGTCCGAAGGGTGGGTGGGTTTCCCGTCTCGCCCCGACTTCGCCGCCCGTCTCTGCGCGAACACCTCGTGGGCATGCTCAGCCTTTCCCGCCAGCTGGATCCACCCGTACAGGCTGTCAGGGTCAGCTCAGGGGCGGTCGGCGGCGCGAGTTCCACCCTGGGAGCCCGGGGTCGTGACCGTGGTCTCTGGCGCGGTTTTCATGCCGGCAGCATCGCCCTCCCACCCCGAACGCGCCTCCTCCTGGATCGCCGAGAGCTCTCCCACAGGGGCTCTATCGGGTCGCCGCATGGTGGAGTCGGGCTCTCCCTCGCTCGACTCATCGCTTTCCACGAATAGCACGTCTGGCAAAAGCGCGCGAAAATACAAACTAAATCCCCTTGCTTGAGAAGCAACCCCTCCCTCGCCCGGCCAAGGCAACCGCCCCTTCCCAGGTGCTAGAAACCGTTAGCCTGCGCCTGGGAAAGCAACCTTGACTCCATGACCTAACCCAAACACATTCCAATACAGCAGCCAAGAGATAACACCTCAGTAGAGTGGAATTAGCAACCCGCTCTTGAGAGTAACCCCCTCCAAGGAAATGGCATGCGAGGCATTACAATGTACCAGGCACTTTGAAACGGTGAACATGACATTACTTACATTACGCTATTTACTTACTTTACGCTATTTACTTAGCATAAAGTAAGTAAGTAACTTAAGACAAGTAAATAGCGTAAAGTAAGTAAATAGCGTAAAGTAAGTAACGCAAGTTAAGAAAATAGGGTAAAGTAACTAAATAGCGTAAGTTAAGTAAGTAATGTAAGTTAAGTAAATAGCATAAAGTAAGTAAGTAACGTAAGATAAGTAAGTAACGTAAGTTAAGTAAATAGCATAAAGTAAGTAAGTAAGGTAAGATAAGGAAGTAAGGTAAGTTAAGAAAATAGCGTAAAGTAACTAAATAGCGTAAGTTAAGTAAGTAATGTAAGTTAAGTAAAGAGCATAAAGTAAGTAAGTAACGTAAGATAAGTAAGTAACGTAAGTTAAGTAAATAGCGTAAAGTAAGTAACGTAAGATATTAGCTTACGTTACTGACTTACTTAACGCTATTTACTTACTTTACGCTATTTACTTAGCGTAAATTAAGTAAGTAACGCAAGATAAGTAAATAGCGTAAAGTCAGTAAATAGCGTAAAGTAACGTAAGTTAAGTAAATAGCGTAAAGTAAGTAAATAGCGTAAGTTAAGTAAGTAACGTAAGTTAAGTAAATAGCATAAAGTAAGTAAGTGAGGTAAGATAAGGAAGTAAGGTAAGTTAAGAAAATAGGGTAAAGTAACTAAATAGCGTAAGTTAAGTAATGTAAGTTAAATAGCGTAAAGTAAGTAACGTAAGATATTAGCTTACGTTACGGACTTACTTAACGCTATTTACTTACTTTACGCTATTTAATTAGTGTAAATTAAGTAAGTAACGTAAGATAAGTAAATAGCGTAAAGAAAGTAAATAGCGTAAAGTAACGTAAGTTAAGTAAATAGCGTAAGTTAAGTAAGTAACGTAAGTTAAGTAAATAGCATAAAGTAAGTAAGTAAGGTAAGGTAAGTAAGTAAGGTAAGGTAAGTAAATAGCGTAAAGTAAGTAAATAGCGTAAGTTAAGTAACGTGTTATGTAAATATCTTAAAGTAAGTAAGTAACGTAAGATAAGTAAGTAACTTAAGGTAAGTAAATAGCGTAAAGTAAGTAACGTAAGTTAAGTAAATAGCGTAAAGTAAGTAAATAGCGTTATGTAAGTAAGTAACGGCAACAATTCAGGCTCGCCCTCGTCCCCGTAGAAAGGCACGCTCTCCATCTCGCTGTCAGCCACTGCAGCTTTCATCTTTCTCTGTAGCGAGGCGGACTTCGCAGTCGACTTTCCCTGCCGGTCCTCGCCCTTTCCCCTCGGGCACGCCGCCGCGCGGTGCCCCTCTTTGCCGCAGCACAGGCACGGCCCCTTCGCGTAGCGGCGCTCCTTCTCCTCTTCCCACGAACGTTGTCCGGGCCTCCATGCGGTGTCCGAAGGGTGGGTGGGTTTCCCGTCTCGCCCCGACTTCGCCGCCCGTCTCTGCGCGAACACCTCGTGGGCATGCTCAGCCTTTCCCGCCAGCTGGATCCACCCGTACAGGCTGTCAGGGTCAGCTCAGGGGCGGTCGGCGGCGCGAGTTCCACCCTGGGAGCCCGGGGTCGTGACCGTGGTCTCTGGCGCGGTTTTCATGCCGGCAGCATCGCCCTCCCACCCCGAACGCGCCTCCTCCTGGATCGCCGAGAGCTCTCCCACAGGGGCTCTATCGGGTCGCCGCATGGTGGAGTCGGGCTCTCCCTCGCTCGACTCATCGCTTTCCACGAATAGCACGTCTGGCAAAAGCGCGCGAAAATACAAACTAAATCCCCTTGCTTGAGAAGCAACCCCTCCCTCGCCCGGCCAAGGCAACCGCCCCTTCCCAGGTGCTAGAAACCGTTAGCCTGCGCCTGGGAAAGCAACCTTGACTCCATGACCTAACCCAAACACATTCCAATACAGCAGCCAAGAGATAACACCTCAGTAGAGTGGAATTAGCAACCCGGTCTTGAGAGTAACCCCCTCCAAGGAAATGGCATGCGAGGCGTTACAATGTACCAGGCACTTTGAAACGGTGAACATGACATTACTTACTTTACGCTATTTACTTACTTTACGCTATTTACTTAGCATAAAGTAAGTAAGTAACTTAAGACAAGTAAATAGCGTAAAGTAAGTAAATAGCGTAAAGTAAGTAACGCAAGTTAAGAAAATAGCGTAAAGTAACTAAATAGCGTAAGTTAAGTAAGTAATGTAAGTTAAGTAAATAGCATAAAGTAAGTAAGTAACGTAAGATAAGTAAGTAACGTAAGTTAAGTAAATAGCGTAAACTAAGTAACGTAAGATATTAGCTTACGTTACTGACTTACTTAACGCTATTTACTTACTTTACGCTATTTACTTAGCGTAAAATAAGTAAGTAACGTAAGATAAGTAAATAGCGTAAAGTCAGTAAATAGCGTAAAGTAACGTAACTTAAGTAAATAGCTTAAAGTAAGTAAATAGCGTAAGTTAAGTAAGTAACGTAAGTTAAGTAAATAGCATAAAGTAAGTAAGTAAGGTAAGATAAGGAAGTAAGGTAAGTTAAGAAAATAGCGTAAAGTAACTAAATAGCGTAAGTTAAGTAAGTAATGTAAGTTAAGTAAAGAGCATAAAGTAAGTAACGTAAGATAAGTAAGTAACGTAAGTTAAGTAAATAGCGTAAAGTAAGTAACGTAAGATATTAGCTTACGTTACGGACTTACTTAACGCTATTTACTTACTTTACGCTATTTACTTAGCGTAAATTAAGTAAGTAACGTAAGATAAGTAAATAGCGTAAAGAATGTAAATAGCATAAAGTAACGTAAGTTAAGTAAATAGCGTAAAGTAAGTAAATAGCGTAAGTTAAGTAAGTAACGTAAGTTAAGTAAATAGCATAAAGTAAGTAAGTAAGGTAAGGTAAGTAAGTAAGGTAAGGTAAGTAAATAGCGTAAAGTAAGTAAATAGCGTAAGTTAAGTAACGTGTTATGTAAATATCTTAAAGTAAGTAAGTAACGTAAGATAAGTAAGTAACTTAAGGTAAGTAAATAGCGTAAAGTAAGTAACGTAAGTTAAGTAAATAGCGTAAAGTAAGTAAATAGCGTTATGTAAGTAAGTAACGGCAACAATTCAGGCTCGCCCTCGTCCCCGTAGAAAGGCACGCTCTCCATCTCGCTGTCAGCCACTGCAGCTTTCATCTTTCTCTGTAGCGAGGCGGACTTCGCAGTCGACTTTCCCTGCCGGTCCTCGCCCTTTCCCCTCGGGCACGCCGCCGCGCGGTGCCCCTCTTTGCCGCAGCACAGGCATGGCCCCTTCGCGTAGCGGCGCTCCTTCTCCTCTTCCCACGAACGTTGTCCGGGCCTCCCTGCGGTGTCCGAAGGGTGGGTGGGTTTCCCGTCTCGCCCCGACTTCGCCGCCCGTCTCTGCGCGAACACCTCGTGGGCATGCTCAGCCTTTCCCGCCAGCTGGATCCACCCGTACAGGCTGTCAGGGTCAGCTCAGGGGCGGGCGGCGGCGCGAGTTCCACCCTGGGAGCCCGGGGTCGTGACCGTGGTCTGTGGCGCGGTTTTCATGCCGGCAGCATCGCCCTCCCACCCCGAACGCGCCTCCTCCTGGATCGCCGAGAGCTCTCCCACAGGGGCTCTATCGGGTCGCCGCATGGTGGAGTCGGGCTCTCCCTCGCTCGACTCATCGCTTTCCACGAATAGCACATCTGGCAAAAGCGCGCGAAAATACAAACTAAATCCCCTTGCTTGAGAAGCAACCCCTCCCTCGCCCGGCCAAGGCAACCGCCCCTTCCCAGGTGCTAGAAACCGTTAGCCTGCGCCTGGGAAAGCAACCTTGACTCCATGACCTAACCCAAACACATTCCAATACAGCAGCCAAGAGATAACACCTCAGTAGAGTGGAATTAGCAACCCGGTCTTGAGAGTAACCCCCTCCAAGGAAATGGCATGCGAGGCGTTACAATGTACCAGGCACTTTGAAACGGTGAACATGACATTACTTACTTTACGCTATTTACTTACTTTACGCTATTTACTTAGCATAAAGTAAGTAAGTAACTTAAGACAAGTAAATAGCGTAAAGTAAGTAAATAGCGTAAAGTAAGTAACCCAAGTTAAGAAAATAGCGTAAAGTAACTAAATAGCGTAAGTTAAGTAAGTAATGTAAGTTAAGTAAATAGCATAAAGTAAGTAAGTAACGTAAGATAAGTAAGTAACGTAAGTTAAGTAAATAGCGTAAACTAAGTAATGTAAGATATTAGCTTACGTTACTGACTTACTTAACGCTATTTACTTACTTTACGCTATTTACTTAGCGTAAAATAAGTAAGTAACGTAAGATAAGTAAATAGCGTAAAGTCAGTAAATAGCGTAAAGTAAAGTAAGTTAAGTAAATAGCGTAAAGTAAGTAAATAGCGTAAGTTAAGTAAGTAACGTAAGTTAAGTAAATAGCATAAAGTAAGTAAGTAAGGTAAGATAAGGAAGTAAGGTAAGTTAAGAAAATAGCGTAAAGTAACTAAATAGCGTAAGTTAAGTAAGTAATGTAAGTTAAGTAAAGAGCATAAAGTAAGTAAGTAACGTAAGATAAGTAAGTAACGTAAGTTAAGTAAATAGCGTAAAGTAAGTAACGTAAGATATTAGCTTACGTTACTGACTTACTTAACGCTATTTACTTACTTTACGCTACTTACTTAGCATAAATTAAGTAAGTAAAGCAAGATAAGTACATAGCGTAAAGTCAGTAAATAGCGTAAAGTAACGTAAGTTAAGTAAATAGCGTAAAGTAAGTAAATAGCGTAAGTTAAGTAAGTAACGTAAGTTAAGTAAATAGCATAAAGTAAGTAAGTAAGGTAAGATAAGGAAGTAAGGTAAGTTAAGTAAATAGCGTAAAGTAACTAAATAGCGTAAGTTAAGTAAGTAATGTAAGTTAAATAGCATAAAGTAAGTAAGTAACGTAAGATAAGTAAGTAACGTAAGTTAAGTAAATAGCGTAAAGTAAGTAACGTAAGATATTAGCTTACGTCACGGACTTACTTAATGCTATTTACTTACTTTACGCTATTTACTTAGCGTAAATTAAGTAAGTAACGTAAGATAAGTAAATAGCGTAAAGAAAGTAAATAGCGTAAAGTAACGTAAGTTAAGTAAATAGCGTAAAGTAAGTAAATAGCGTAAGTTAAGTAAGTAACGTAAGTTAAGTAAATAGCATAAAGTAAGTAAGTAAGGTAAGGTAAGTAAGTAAGGTAAGGTAAGTAAATAGCGTAAAGTAAGTAAATAGCGTAAGTTAAGTAACGTGTTATGTAAATATCTTAAAGTAAGTAAGTAACGTAAGATAAGTAAGTAACTTAAGGTAAGTAAATAGCGTAAAGTAAGTAACGTAAGTTAAGTAAATAGCGTAAAGTAAGTAAATAGCGTTATGTAAGTAAGTAACGGCAACAATTCAGGCTCGCCCTCGTCCCCGTAGAAAGGCACGCTCTCCATCTCGCTGTCAGCCACTGCAGCTTTCATCTTTCTCTGTAGCGAGGCGGACTTCGCAGTTGACTTTCCCTGCCGGTCCTCGCCCTTTCCCCTCGGGCACGCCGCCGCGCGGTGCCCCTCTTTGCCGCAGCACAGGCACGGCCCCTTCGCGTAGCGGCGCTCCTTCTCCTCTTCCCACGAACGTTGTCCGGGCCTCCCTGCGGTGTCCGAAGGGTGGGTGGGTTTCCCGTCTCGCCCCGACTTCGCCGCCCGTCTCTGCGCGAACACCTCGTGGGCATGCTCAGCCTTTCCCGCCAGCTGGATCCACCCGTACAGGCTGTCAGGGTCAGCTCAGGGGCGGGCGGCGGCGCGCGTTCCACCCTGGGAGCCCGGGGTCGTGACCGTGGTCTCTGGCGCGGTTTTCATGCCGGCAGCATCGCCCTCCCACCCCGAACGCGCCTCCTCCTGGATCGCCGAGAGCTCTCCCACAGGGGCTCTATCGGGTCGCCGCATGGTGGAGTCGGGCTCTCCCTCGCTCGACTCATCGCTTTCCACGAATAGCACGTCTGGCAAAAGCGCGCGAAAATACAAACTAAATCCCCTTGCTTGAGAAGCAACCCCTCCCTCACCCGGCCAAGGCAACCGCTCCTTCCCAGGTGCTAGAAACCGTTAGCCTGCGCCTGGGAAAGCAACCTTGACTCCATGACCTAACCCAAACACATTCCAATACAGCAGCCAAGAGATAACACCTCAGTAGAGTGGAATTAGCAACCCGCTCTTGAGAGTAACCCCCTCCAAGGAAATGGCATGCGAGGCGTTACAATGTACCAGGCACTTTGAAACGGTGAACATGACATTACTTACTTTACGCTATTTACTTACTTTACGCTATTTACTTAGCATAAAGTAAGTAAGTAACTTAAGACAAGTAAATAGCGTAAAGTAAGTAAATAGCGTAAAATAAGTAACGCAAGTTAAGAAAATAGCGTAAAGTAACTAAATAGCGTAAGTTAAGTAAGTAATGTAAGTTAAGTAAATAGCATAAAGTAAGTAAGTAACGTAAGATAAGTAAGTAACGTAAGTTAAGTAAATAGCGTAAACTAAGTAACGTAAGATATTAGCTTACGTTACTGACTTACTTAACGCTATTTACTTACTTTACGCTATTTACTTAGCGTAAAATAAGTAAGTAACGTAAGATAAGTAAATAGCGTAAAGTCAGTAAATAGCGTAAAGTAAGTTAAGTAAATAGCGTAAAGTAAGTAAATAGCGTAAGTTAAGTAAGTAACGTAAGTTAAGTAAATAGCATAAAGTAAGTAAGTAAGGTAAGATAAGGAAGTAAGGTAAGTTAAGAAAATAGCGTAAAGTAACTAAATAGCGTAAGTTAAGTAAGTAATGTAAGTTAAGTAAAGAGCATAAAGTAAGTAAGTAACGTAAGATAAGTAAGTAACGTAAGTTAAGTAAATAGCGTAAAGTAAGTAACGTAAGATATTAGCTTACGTTACTGACTTACTTAACGCTATTTACTTACTTTACGCTATTTACTTAGCGTAAATTAAGTAAGTAACACAAGATAAGTAAATAGCGTAAAGTCAGCAAATAGCGTAAAGTAACGTAAGTTAAGTAAATAGCGTAAAGTAAGTAAATAGCGTAAGTTAAGTAAGTAACGTAAGTTAAGTAAATAGCATAAAGTAAGTAAGTAAGGTAAGATAAGGAAGTAAGGTAAGTTAAGTAAATAGCGTAAAGTAACTAAATAGCGTATGTTAAGTAAGTAATGTAAGTTAAATAGCATAAAGTAAGTAAGTAACGTAAGATAAGTAAGTAACGTAAGTTAAGTAAATAGCGTAAAGTAAGTAACGTAAGATATTAGCTTACGTTACGGACTTACTTAACGCTATTTACTTACTTTACGCTATTTAATTAGTGTAAATTAAGTAAGTAACGTAATATAAGTAAATAGCGTAAAGAAAGTAAATAGCGTAAAGTAACGTAAGTTAAGTAAATAGCGTAAGTTAAGTAAGTAACGTAAGTTAAGTAAATAGCATAAAGTAAGTAAGTAAGGTAAGGTAAGTAAGTAAGGTAAGGTAAGTAAATAGCGTAAAGTAAGTAAATAGCGTAAGTTAAGTAACGTGTTATGTAAATATCTTAAAGTAAGTAAGTAACGTAAGATAAGTAAGTAACTTAAGGTAAGTAAATAGCGTAAAGTAAGTAATGTAAGTTAAGTAAATAGCGTAAAGTAAGTAAATAGCGTTATGTAAGTAAGTAACGGCAACAATTCAGGCTCGCCCTCGTCCCCGTAGAAAGGCACGCTCTCCACCTCGCTGTCAGCCACTGCAGCTTTCATTTTTCTCTGTAGCGAGGCGGACTTCGCAGTTGACTTTCCCTGCCGGTCCTCGCCCTTTCCCCTCGGGCACGCCGCCGCGCGGTGCCCCTCTTTGCCGCAGCACAGGCACGGCCCCTTCGCGTAGCGGCGCTCCTTCTCCTCTTCCCACGAACGTTGTCCGGGCCTCCCTGCGGTGTCCGAAGGGTGGGTGGGTTTCCCGTCTCGCCCCGACTTCGCCGCCCGTCTCTGCGCGAACACCTCGTGGGCATGCTCAGCCTTTCCTGCCAGCTGGATCCACCCGTACAGGCTGTCAGGGTCAGCTCAGGGGCGGGCGGCGGCGCGGGTTCCACCCTGGGAGCCCGGGGTCGTGACCGTGGTCTCTGGCGCGGTTTTCATGCCGGCAGCATCGCCCTCCCACCCCGAACGCGCCTCCTCCTGGATCGCCGAGAGCTCTCCCACAGGGGCTCTATCGGGTCGCCGCATGGTGGAGTCGGGCTCTCCCTCGCTCGACTCATCGCTTTCCACGAATAGCACGTCTGGCAAAAGCGCGCGAAAATACAAACTAAATCCCCTTGCTTGAGAAGCAACCCCTCCCTCGCCCGGCCAAGGCAACCGCCCCTTCCCAGGTGCTAGAAACCGTTAGCCTGCGCCTGGGAAAGCAACCTTGACTCCATGACCTAACCCAAACACATTCCAATACAGCAGCCAAGAGATAACACCTCAGTAGAGTGGAATTAGCAACCCGCTCTTGAGAGTAACCCCCTCCAAGGAAATGGCATGCGAGGCGTTACAATGTACCAGGCACTTTGAAACGGTGAACATGACATTACTTACTTTACGCTATTTACTTACTTTACGCTATTTACTTAGCATAAAGTAAGTAAGTAACTTAAGACAAGTAAATAGCGTAAAGTAAGTAAATAGCGTAAAGTAAGTAACGCAAGTTAAGAAAATAGCGTAAAGTAACTAAATAGCGTAAGTTAAGTAAGTAATGTAAGTTAAGTAAATAGCATAAAGTAAGTAAGTAACGTAAGATAAGTAAGTAACGTAAGTTAAGTAAATAGCGTAAACTAAGTAACGTAAGATATTAGCTTACGTTACTGACTTACTTAACGCTATTTACTTACTTTACGCTATTTACTTAGCGTAAAATAAGTAAGTAACGTAAGATAAGTAAATAGCGTAAAGTCAGTAAATAGCGTAAAGTAACGTAACTTAAGTAAATAGCGTAAAGTAAGTAAATAGCGTAAGTTAAGTAAGTAACGTAAGTTAAGTAAATAGCATAAAGTAAGTAAGTAAGGTAAGATAAGGAAGTAAGGTAAGTTAAGAAAATAGCGTAAAGTAACTAAATAGCGTAAGTTAAGTAAGTAATGTAAGTTAAGTAAAGAGCATAAAGTAAGTAAGTAACGTAAGATAAGTAAGTAACGTAAGTTAAGTAAATAGCGTAAAGTAAGTAACGTAAGATATTAGCTTACGTTACTGACTTACTTAACGCTATTTACTTACTTTACGCTACTTACTTAGCATAAATTAAGTAAGTAAAGCAAGATAAGTACATAGCGTAAAGTCAGTAAATAGCGTAAAGTAACGTAAGTTAAGTAAATAGCGTAAAGTAAGTAAATAGCGTAAGTTAAGTAAGTAACGTAAGTTAAGTAAATAGCATAAAGTAAGTAAGTAAGGTAAGATAAGGAAGTAAGGTAAGTTAAGTAAATAGCGTAAAGTAACTAAATAGCGTAAGTTAAGTAAGTAATGTAAGTTAAATAGCATAAAGTAAGTAAGTAACGTAAGATAAGTAAGTAACGTAAGTTAAGTAAATAGCGTAAAGTAAGTAACGTAAGATATTAGCTTACGTTACTGACTTACTTAACGCTATTTACTTACTTTACGCTATTTACTTAGCGTAAATTAAGTAAGTAACGCAAGATAAGTAAATAGCGTAAAGTCAGTAAATAGCGTAAAGTAACGTAAGTTAAGTAAATAGCGTAAAGTAAGTAAATAGCGTAAGTTAAGTAAGTAACGTAAGTTAAGTAAATAGCATAAAGTAAGTAAGTAAGGTAAGATAAGGAAGTAAGGTAAGTTAAGTAAATAGCGTAAAGTAACTAAATAGCGTAAGTTAAGTAAGTAATGTAAGTTAAATAGCATAAAGTAAGTAAGTAACGTAAGATAAGTAAGTAACGTAAGTTAAGTAAATAGCGTAAAGTAAGTAACGTAAGATATTAGCTTACGTTACGGACTTACTTAACGCTATTTACTTACTTTACGCTATTTAATTAGTGTAAATTAAGTATGTAACGTAACATAAGTAAATAGCGTAAAGAAAGTAAATAGCGTAAAGTAACGTAAGTTAAGTAAATAGCGTAAGTTAAGTAACGTGTTATGTAAATATCTTAAAGTAAGTAAGTAACGTAAGATAAGTAAGTAACTTAAGGTAAGTAAATAGCGTAAAGTAAGTAACGTAAGTTAGGTAAATAGCGTAAAGTAAGTAAATTGCGTTATGTAAGTAAGTAACGGCAACAATTCAGGCTCGCCCTCGTCCCCGTAGAAAGGCACGCTCTCCCTCTCGCTGTCAGCCACTGCAGCTTTCATCTTTCTCTGTAGCGAGGCGGACTTCGCAGTTGACTTTCCCTGCCGGTCCTCGCCCTTTCCCCTCGGGCACGCCGCCGCGCGGTGCCCCTCTTTGCCGCAGCACAGGCACGGCCCCTTCGCGTAGCGGCGCTCCTTCTCCTCTTCCCACGAACGTTGTCCGGGCCTCCCTGCGGTGTCCGAAGGGTGGGTGGGTTTCCCGTCTCGCCCCGACTTCGCCGCCCGTCTCTGCGCGAACACCTCGTGGGCATGCTCAGCCTTTCCCGCCAGCTGGATCCACCCGTACAGGCTGTCAGGGTCAGCTCAGGGGCGGGCGGCGGCGCGAGTTCCACCCTGGGAGCCCGGGGTCGTGACCGTGGTCTCTGGTGCAGTTTTCATGCCGGCAGCATCGCCCTCCCACCCCGAACGCGCCTCCTCCTGGATCGCCGAGAGCTCTCCCACAGGGGCTCTATCGGGTCGCCGCATGGTGGAGTCGGGCTCTCCCTCGCTCGACTCATCGCTTTCCACGAATAGCACGTCTGGCAAAAGCGCGCGAAAATACAAACTAAATCCCCTTGCTTGAGAAGCAACCCCTCCCTCGCCCGGCCAAGGCAACCGCCCCTTCCCAGGTGCTAGAAACCGTTAGCCTGCGCCTGGGAAAGCAACCTTGACTCCATGACCTAACCCAAACACATTCCAATACAGCTGCAAGAGATAACACCTCAGTAGAGTGGAATTAGCAACCCGGTCTTGAGAGTAACCCCCTCCAAGGAAATGGCATGCGAGGCATTACAATGTACCAGGCACTTTGAAACGGTGAACATGACATTACTTACTTTACGCTATTTACTTACTTTACGCTATTTACTTAGCATAAAGTAAGTAAGTAACTTAAGACAAGTAAATAGCGTAAAGTAAGTAAATAGCGTAAAGTAAGTAACGCAAGTTAAGAAAATAGCATAAAGTAACTAAATAGCGTAAGTTAAGTAAGTAATGTAAGTTAACTAAAGAGCATAAAGTAAGTAAGTAACGTAAGATAAGTAAGTAACGTAAGTTAAGTAAATAGCGTAAAGTAAGTAACGTAAGATATTAGCTTACGTTACTGACTTACTTAACGCTATTTACTTACTTTACGCTATTTACTTAGCATAAATTAAGTAAGTAACGCAAGATAAGTAAATAGCGTAAAGTCAGTAAATAGCGTAAAGTAACGTAAGTTAAGTAAATAGCGTAAAGTAAGTAAATAGCGTAAGTTAAGTAAGTAACGTAAGTTAAGTAAATAGCATAAAGTAAGTAAGTAAGGTAAGATAAGGAAGTAAGGTAAGTTAAGTAAATAGCGTAAAGTAACTAAATAGCGTAAGTTAAGTCAGTAATGTAAGTTAAATAGCATAAAGTAAGTAAGTAACGTAAGATAAGTAAGTAACGTAAGTTAAGTAAATAGCGTAAAGTAAGTAACGTAAGGTATTAGCTTACGTTACGGACTTACTTAACGCTATTTACTTACTTTACGCTATTTACTTAGCGTAAATTAAGTAAGTAACGTAAGATAAGTAAATAGCGTAAAGAAAGTAAATAGCGTAAAGTAACGTAAGTTAAGTAAATAGCGTAAAGTAAGTAAATAGCGTAAGTTAAGTAAGTAACGTAAGTTAAGTAAATAGCATAAAGTAATTAAGTAAGGTAAGGTAAGTAAGTAAGGTAAGGTAAGTAAATAGCATAAAGTAAGTAAATAGCGTAAGTTAAGTAACGTGTTATGTAAATATCTTAAAGTAAGTAAGTAACGTAAGATAAGTAAGTAACTTAAGGTAAGTAAATAGCGTAAAGTAAGTAACGTAAGTTAAGTAAATAGCGTAAAGTAAGTAAATAGCGTTATGTAAGTAAGTAACGGCAACAATTCAGGCTCGCCCTCGTCCCCGTAGAAAGGCACGCTCTCCATCTCGCTGTCAGCCACTGCAGCTTTCATCTTTCTCTGTAGCGAGGCAGACTTCGCAGTCGACTTTCCCTGCCGGTCCTCGCCCTTTCCCCTCGGGCACGCCGCCGCGCGGTGCCCCTCTTTGCCGCAGCACAGGCACGGCCCCTTCGCGTAGCGGCGCTCCTTCTCCTCTTCCCACGAACGTTGTCCGGGCCTCCCTGCGGTGTCCGAAGGGTGGGTGGGTTTCA